>NW_022145607.1:28805474-28970474 GCF_000002235.5 Strongylocentrotus purpuratus
AGAATGCATTGCTATAGTAGCGTGACAGGGTCTGCTTGATATCCCTTGAGTGTGAGGTCCACGGAGCGATCTTCCTGTACGTACTGATACTGTGAACGAGCTGAGAGCCACCGTACTGCAGGGCCAATGTATCACCCATGTCTTCATACAGATCCTCTAGCATCCTTGATACATCACACAGAAGAGGCAAGGTTAAATATTTCATGAATATTTAGGCAAATCCATAAGTTCATCCATATTCATGTACAGTACATTTGTGCATATTCATGCCATTTGTGCATTCATGCATATTCATGTCTATTCATGCATGTTCATGTCCATTTGTGCATATTCATGTCCATTTGTGCATATTCATGTCCATTTATGCATATTCAAGCATTGTTATGCTCATAAATCATGCAAGGCCCACAACCTCCAAGGACAAGACTGAGTCCAAGTCACCAACTCTTGAGTCTGAGTCTAAGTCTAAGTCCAGACTGTCAAAGTCTATGAGTGAGTTTCAACTCAGACAAAATTTGGTGTACCTGCATCTGAATTTAGTGCGAGTTGAAACCTTATTTAGAGAAACATTGTTTTTCTGTATAAAATTATCAACTGCAGTTAGTCAGTCAATTGATCAAATGATTAATTACACAAAAACTATGAAACATCGATTTTTTTTTTAAAGAAGTGGTTTCATCTCAATACAAAGTCATACCACAGGAACAAGTTTGAATTCAAAACGAAAATGCAAAATAGGAGTATTAACAAAAACTGTTTCTCAGATTTTATTTTTTATGGATGTACATTTGTCTTTGGAACTGAACTCTTAACTCTTATCCTGCCGTAATGAATACAGCCCCGTGCCATAGGGCTAATCCCTATTGTGCCAAGCTACAAATCCCCCCTGTGCCAAGTTTATTTTGAGGTAATCTGATGGTGCAATCAATCGCGGGTGTGAAGCAATCAGCACAGTACAATGAGCATGACCAAAAACTGCCATTACAAATGCGAGCATGCATGCATAAAGCAGCTATGCTGTGCCTCGCTCGCGTGAATTAAGCAGCCAATCGATAGCGTGCATGCGGCCTTATGGCAGGATATGAGTTAATGCCTACACCCATGGGAATGTGAGGGTAGATGAAGACCCACCTTACTACATCTGAGTCAAACTCAAGCTCAGGATCAGCAACCACACCCAGAGAGTAAAGCTGCAAGAAAAACAAACACAAACACTCATTATCAGTAGCTTATAACAGTAGCTTATACATTGTAACAGTAGCTCATACATTGTAACAGTAGCTTATAACAGTAGCTTATAACAGTAGCTTATAACAGTAGATTATAACGGTAGCTTATAACGGTAGCTTATAACAGTAGCTTATATCAGTTATTGATAACAAGTTTCATGAAACAGGGCCTTCCTTAAGCAACCACCTGTACAGAAAATTCTTACTTTCCTCTAAACAAATTCAGTCATACATGCACCCTAAAATTAATAATTGCAAATATGTTTCCATACAACCATTGTACTTTTTTTAAAAGTGTAAATTAATAGCAGCTTTGCCCAACAAAGGTCCTGCACGTATTCACCAAGCTCTGTGTTTTAAGATACAGAAATGTTAAGCGTATTACACTTTACATTATCATAAAATAAAACAGTTTTGCCAACTCATATCAAACGAGGCATTAGCCAGGATTTTTCTCCGGGTGGAAGAGACATTGCAACTCACCTGATGACCGAGAGCATATTTTCCGGTGACAAACTGTGCCGTGTTGGTCCTATCCAGACAGTCCACACAGTTGGTTCTCACCACACCCATCTGCAATACAATAGTATACAATAGTTTGATATATTTTGATAGCACTCTTACAAACCGGATCATCATTTTACAAATCACATCGCTATATTAAAGGTAATACAAAGTTTTGGTATGGGGTCATGAATTTGGGTAAAATGAACATATTGGAAGCATAGGTGATCCTACAATATTCAGTGATCGTTGTTGCAGTTGAAATCGACTCTAAAGTGATAAAATTGTTAATAATAAACTCTTTATGTTGTATAGCGCCCTCTCAAGGTCGATACATGAATTTAGCTATAAAACAAAGTTCTTTGAATAAAATCGACCGATTTGCTATTACTGTTTGGAATATATATATCACAACTACATATTCTGAGATTTTCATGGTCGCAGCTACCATCGTATGGTCGTAGGCGCTTTTTGAAATTTATCAAAATTTACCGGAAGCACTGGTAAATTTGTATATTCAATTTTTCTCGAAAGCAGAAGTGTTTTAGGGGCTATTTTTTTTAGTGCTTATAATACATCCATAGGGGCATCCAGATATATCAAAATTGTAAAGAATCACTATCCAGCCAATTTTCAAAATTTACCAAAAATTTGTAATACCTTTAAAGTCAGTGATAGGTAATTCACCCGTAGGATCCCCATCCCGCAATTTGTTGCTCTTTCATTAATTACAAGGTACTGTAATTAATTCTGTGACTTTATTTCGTTTCCTTTCACAACAAATAAAACGTTTTTCAAAAGTTATGTAAAAAATGAATGCAAAAAACAAATTCAATTGGAAAGCTTTGAAAGAGCTCAGAAGAAACACAATGAAATCAACAAATAGTGCTGCCAGTTTATTTCACTTTTGAAATAGCAAATCTAAAATGAACAAACAAAGAGTGATATTATCGCCGATCTACATGTACATGTATTTACATCAAATACTTAATGCAAACTTGAATATACACTCATCAAACTCCTGCTTTCACCCTTTGCATTCTATGGAATAGAAAGTAAGAATGTTTTACACGCAGTATTTTGTTAACTTTGGTAAAATCTTCCTTAATGTCCCTTCCATATGTTTAGTTTTATATTGCTTACTATTTCCTTTGGAACTTTACCAGTAATTTATAAGTTATTAATTTTGTCAATTATGTAAGATACTTTTGACCGTTTGGACAAATTGATGCATAGCGCTTAGAAAAATTTATACTATAAGCATTATTGAAATATAATTTATTATTATTATTATCTTACCTGTCTGATGAAGACCTGTTCACAAGTACCTTCCTGAGGTATATCAGTCCTGGACGTACACACAATGAAAGCAAAGAGATAATGAAAGAAAGAGAGAGAGAGAGAGAGAGAGAGAAATATAGACAGAGAGAGACAGAGACAGAGAGAGACAGACAGACAGAGGAAGAGAGAGAGAGAGAGAGAGAGAGAGGGAGGAGAAAGGAGGAGAAATAGAGAGGAGTGAGTTACAAAATGTTGACTCTCTTCATGCATTTGAAACAGTGTACTTTTTACACTTTTAACAGTGTTATTTTACAGTGTTGCTAGTTTTTGGGGTAATGTGTGATCTACTGTGGCAAATAAAACATGAGAGTCAGAATTGATGGGTCATATGATCTACAGGTGAATGATCCTATTATAAAAACACATCATAAAAACTAGTTGCACTATGCTATTTATTTTCCAGTGGCACTTCTCTTTTCAGGCAGTTTACAGGACTATAAGGGAACCATTAAGGCTTTACTTGTAAAGGGATCTGGTAACTTTGTCTAAGATTCTGAAACAAAATCCTGGACTTAGCTCATGCTGCAAAGATAATTATATACCTTCAGGTCAGTCAGGAACCCCATGACTTTTACAAGCCGATCGCCTGTCTGATTATCAAGATATTTATGATTGGAAATCGAAATCATTTTTTTTTTCATAACACTTCAGTCTATTGGGGAAAACATGTATGGTAAAACCAGTCACTCAGAGATATTTACTTTTTTGAGGCACTTCTTGATCATTTTGAAGCGCGATTTTTTTTTTAGGTCTTCAACATTACACCATATCACAGACACTGATAACACGTAGGGCCATGCATCTTAGATTTTAACATTGTTAAACGATGCCTTTAAAGGAGTCAAGATTGTTACCTGGCGCCTTCTCTGACGGGTATGCTGGGGTGGATGGCATGTCCGCTCAGGAAGATACCAGTCTTCTCAACTGACCTTGAAGCTATCTTCTCCAGTTTTGACATCACATCCGCGTTCTTACTGTATAGGGAATGACAACAAGGTACATGAGTTGATCAAGTTTTAATTTACCGGGGTGGCCCTATTAGGGGCCCTGCATGTAGAGGTGTCATGGTCTAGTGGATCATCGGACTGTGGACCACATGGTTTGTGGTTCTAGTCCCGCCGCAACACAAGTGTCCTTTGGCAAGACGCTAATCTACATTTGTCACTCTCCACCCAGGTGAAGTAAAAAGGTACTCGTTAGGAAGAAAAACTCCTTGGATGCTTTAACACCTTATTATGGTGGCTCAGCTACAGCCGGGGTAATAATAGGATACTTTGTATTAAAGTGCAGGAGAGTAAATTCATATAATATCTGCACTATATAAATGGAGCTAATATTATTAGTAGTAAATTAAATGCCATTCTTCTTGGAGGCCCAGTATAAAACCATTTACAAGAAAATACATGCTACAAGACGGTTAGTATCACATTCATGTGTATATGTATGTTGAGATATCGATTCTGATTATTGAAGAATAGAAAGGCACCATTATTTATGCACAAAGGATTTTCATTTGACACATAAAACAATAGTGATACAGTTTAGAAAGATAATACTAATGTCATTCAGTGTGTAAAGAATGTAACATGGTGCTTGGTGTCTGTTGTTAACAAACTCACTTTGTAGCATATCTAGCTACATGTATGTCTAGGTGGTTAAAAGGGGTACTGGTAGTAAGATTATGTACATGTTATGGTGCGTGGTGTTTGGTGCTTTCTTACACACTTCTTGGTCTATCTTCCAAAGTTCAAGTGCACATGATGTATATACACAGTGCTTGTGTTTTATTCTTTATATACTCAATTAATGGTGTACCTTTCCAGATATAGATATATGTACTGTAGATGATATTTGGTGTTTAGGGAATGGTGTTTGCTGTTTGGTGCTTATATATTCACTTCTTGGTGCATCTTGACATGTCCAGGTGTACAAACATTTAATGGACAAGGTGCTTGTGTTCAGCGCCAATGAAGCACCTGGCCATCTCCATATAATGATTCAGTGTACATTTAATGTTCTGTGCTTGGTGGTGTTTGTGTACTTACTTCTTGGTGTATCTTGCCATGTCCAGGTGTATGTACTGTACTTGGTGCTTGGGAGGGAGGAACTGGTTCAAGTAGGAAAGACTAGCGGATAAAGCTTCTGTCAGATGGCTTTCCCTTTTCCTCTTTTCTCTCTTCTACAAATATAAAAGCAAGAACAGAGTGTGTTCAGCGCATTTCCGCATTCCTTCAGTTTACATTGGAGAGCAATTAATACACAGAGTGGTGCTTTAAGATGTGTCTAAAACTTATCAACCATTTCAAAATTAAAATTGCTTTCTGGAAGTAGAGTTTATATATAAAGAGAAAGAGAGGGAGGGGGAGAGAGAGAGAGAGAGAGAGAGAGTGAGAGAAAGAAAAAAAGAGATAATAATAATAATAACAAGGTTAATTTTTAACATGCCCATTACTACGTGACATGTTTCTAGATGCCAAAATAATTTTAGCTATTAAAGTTTACTATCAAGCCTAACATGGTTATTGTATAAACAATGGGATTCAAGGAGAGTTTGTAGAAGACAGCCTGTCAGGAATCACACTCCACCCAAGAGATGATAAAATATCGAGAGAGAGAGAGAAGGAGAAGGAGAGAGAGAGAGAGAGAGAGAGAAAGGCAGAAAGAGAGAGAGAAAGAGAGTGAGAGGAAGTGAGAGAGAGAGAGAGAGGAAGTGTGAGAGAGAGAGAGAGAGACAGACAGACAGAGAGGCAGAGAGAGAGAGAGAGAGAGAAAGAGAGTGAGAGGGAGTGAAAGAGAGAAAGAAAGAAGGGGGAGGGGCGGAGAAAGAAGGAGAGTTGAGAACAGAGAGGAACATTGAAAAACTTACCTTGACAAGATTGACAACAATGACAGGAGATCCAAACCTACTGAACAGGTCATTGACGTGACGTCCTGCTAGATGGGCAAAGGGATCAGCCATGTCAACTGCAAGGTTAAAGGTTAAAGGTCAATATGATTAAGCTTCTGTGTTATAAGTTTCACATCAAACACCTTGTGAAGGTCACACTTTCTTGCTTATTAAAATATTCCATGTGTCATCAAAGTATCTAGCCCAAGAAAGCAATCCGAGTACAAAGTTTGTACACGTACTCCAATTGGCCAATAAACGTAAAGGTGTCGTAGTCGAGTGGTTTAAGCATTTGAATTGAAATGCAAAGGTTGTGGGTTTTGATCCCCAACATGGCACTAAGGTTCTTTGGCAAGGCATTCATCTACATTTGCCCTTCTCCACCCAGGTGTTAAATGGGTACATGGTAGGATGTAACATGTTTGGATTGGCATGTGTGCGCTTGTAAAATGGCGCCCGGCCGGAATACTTGCCAGGGAGCATAGTGTGGGCACCATCATTTGTGGGTTACCAATTGAACACCAGGGTTGTAATAGTTACAATGTAAAGTGTTTAGAAATGTAGTATTGAGCGTCATACAAAAATGTGACTACTACTACCATTATCATATCAAGGCCTTGATTAGCAACGGAATGTGAAACTCACTATTAATGGGTGGTTTAGGTACCATAGTGGTGATGTCCTGAGACCAAAGGGCCGGCACGGATCCACGATGCTGGACGTACGATGCGAAGCGCCCTCTCTTGAGCTCGGACAAGGAAGCTTCGTGAACAATCTGCTCAGTTTCCACCTCGTTGGCAACTCCTCCCTGGCAAATGCATGGGTTAAAATGGCTCTCAATCACATAATCATTTTATTTCTGTAATTTTTAGTAGTAATGTTGGACCCAGTCAACATATAAAGTATAAAGACTGGTTGCAATACAACCCAACGTTCTTTTATCATGCACTTTAACTTTTTAACAGTGCGAGCCGCTTTCAGCTGAGATAGCCTTGTAATAATTTGATTTTCTTGACTTCAAACATGACACAATGTTTAAACTAATATTCAGACCGCTCTGTCGTATTGAAATGAATAAGGTAATTCTTATTTAATAAAACAATGTCATCCTTGTTATTGAACTTCCATTACATGATATGAAGAATAGAGTAAAAAAGTGCTGTGTTGTACTGTGAAGATTTAAGAGACCTATATTAGGTCATTTCTCTTTTTGAAGTTGGTTCACTGCTAAGTTAAACATAGTTTTCAAAATACAATTTTCTTTTAAACTCTTTATTTAACTACTGCGCCCACAACGTTCGTTCGTCAAAGCAAACACACAATGCACCTAATGCCAATTGGAGTGCATGGCACTTCAATGACCTTTCACACTTCTGATTTGCTAATTGAGCGCTAGTTGAGCACTATTAAAGGAAACCGACCCCCCAAAATGACTTTACTTTATTCTGAGAGATCTATTATATTATTGCCCATTAGTCTACAAGATTCCACCCAAAAATATATGAGAGAGGTATAAAACAAGAATGTAGTTTCTCAGCATGACATGGGCATTGCCATTTTCTTGATAACGTAACATACTACGGGAAGTCGTTTATCAAGTAAATGTATTCAAATTTATGGATGCTTCCTTCCCAGACGTGTGTGGTGATGAAGCATTTCATTCACCTGCTATTATCCTTTTTGCCAGAACGCAAATTGCATAAATAAGTTGGTGCTCTTCTGGGGTGAAGGTTTCTCATAAATGAAATAGATTTGTCAACTACTTATAATGTAGTTTTTATAAATGAATTTAGTTACATTTGTTCCCCTGTTATTTATTTTTCACGAAATATAATTTCTATCTTCTCAGTTATGATTTTTCCTCACTGGAAAGTAAAGGTTTCGTCATTGATTTAAATATTATTTCCAACTAAAGCTTGGTGCATGATACATGTACAACTTCAACTGGTACGTCACATCTTCAACAAAATGGCTGCGCCCATGTCATGCTAAAAGGCATCACATCATGCCAAGAATATCTTCATTTATATATCTCTTGTACATTTTCGTAAGGAATATTTGTACATCAAAGGGCAGGAATACATCTCATTTTTCAGAATACCTACATTTGTTTTGGGGGGTTAGGTTTCCTATAAGAGAGCATTCAGAATATCGCCTCTAAACTCCTAACATCTCTACTTACCTCAGAATTTGCTCCACGTTTGAGGAACCTTGTGCCAGCATAATGAGCAGATCTTCTTGCTACCAGTGTCATCAGCACTGGTCTACCAAAGACGCAAATATCTTGAGATTCACAGTGAAGGAATATTATACTTGGTGTATGTGACTGAGGAGAAGAGGTGTCGTGGTCTTGTGTATATGTCACTGGACTGTGGATCACATGGTTCACGTTATGAGTCCTGCCACGGCACTAACCGTCCTTTGGAGAGACACATTTGCCATTCTCCACCCAGGGGGTGTTTCATAGAGCTGTTCGTAAGTTACGCATGACTTTACGAATGACTTAAATATGAAAGCCAAATGGGATGCTCAATCATTATTGACTGCATCAACTAAAGTTGAACTGTGCAGATGTAGATTAACATTATTATTATAACAAGCATTTTTAATGCAAAGTATATTTTTTTGCCATAATTTAAGTGGGGTTATTGGAAATATAGTCACAATTTGTTAAAACATCAGGACAAACTTTGGGCATCCTATCTGGCACTTCATATACAAGTCGTTTGTAAAGTCATACGTAACTTTACGAACAGCTTTATGAAACGCCCCCCTGGTGTTAAACAGGTACCTGGGAGGATGCAAACAATATTGTGGTTGGGTTGGCAAATGTGTGTGCTTGTAAAAGGGCACCTAGCAGGAATTCTCCCTAGGGAGCGGAGCATGTGTACCATCATGTGCAGATTAGCAAATGAATCCAATGACCAGGGTAATCAATGCGACTATCACTATTATCATTTTTCATCCAGCAACATATCGTCAAAACTGAGTAGGGTTGCAAATTATTTTTATGCTAGATTTAGGGTTATGTATGATTTTAAGTATTTGGTTGCAGTTAGTAATTCAGTTGGCAAGGAATGAGTTACTGTAAAACTAGAAAAGTTCACACATACTATCAAGAATGGCCATTTTTACAGAAATAAACTATTGGAAATTTAGTGTAGTATCAATTGTCATATAAATTATTTTAATGCAACAAAATTTCTTGAAAAATCTGTAACACTCGTGGAAGACATGAACATTTCACTCAACGGAAAGTTCCTGGTTTTTAAAGACCGCATATATTTTAAAGAGATTTCAGTTTGAATCAAAGGATACTGCACTGTCCCACGAAACCGTGGATGACATGGATGGCCCAGCAAGGATGGACCTGGTCCTGAAACCTGTTCCATAGGTAGTGGTTCCAGGCAAACTTGGGCTTGGTGTGGATGGGTACCACCCGGGGATTCCCCACTTCACCTGTCAAAACAAATACACTTGTTATGATCTTGGCTATGAAGTAAATACAGTCAAACCTGCTTTAGTGACCACCTGTCTACAAACATCACCTGTCTACAACAAGCACATTTTTTGTTTCCCTTGAAAATGGTTTCTCTATGAAACATGTACTAAAGGAACCTGTCTTCAAAGACCACTTTTTGTGTTTCCCTTGGGCGGTCGCTGTAGAAAGGTTTGACTGTATAATCACTACTGGAAATACAGGTACATGTATCTTTTTCATAGACTTTGATTTTTGTATCTTGCCAGTCAGACACAGCTTTGGAAAACCAAGCACAGGTATAAATACGCTGAAAATGCGTATAACGCACAATGAGTATAGAGCCCTCAATGTTCAATGCGAGACAGTGTGTATACAAAAGGAATGGGGAAAATTTTGCAAAGTCAACAATGCTGTGGGTCAATTATCTTTAAATGTCTTGAATGATTTTTCTCATATAATATTACATTTTAAATAAATATATCCACAGCATTATTTTAAAAAAAATATTCATCAACAAGTTGACAATGCACGATTTCCCCCATGTCTTTAGTACACACTGCCTCGCACTGAACAATGAGGGCTCTATAATCAATGTGCGTTATATGCCGTCTTTGGTGTATTTACCTGTGCTCACCTTTTCCGAAGTTGTGTCTAAATGATTAATTTATCATATTTCATTATTACTATCATCATAATCATATACAGTATGAATAAAAGTACCAAATATAAAAATGTGTACAGAGATTGATTTCCATACAGTGAACATGTATATGCCTTAGATGCACATGTACTTGTAAATAAAATTAAAAAGTTGGCAAAGAGGCTTACACATTTTTAAAGACTGCAAGTATACATACATAGTGGGCAATTCCACGGTAACGGAAGGACACTCAGACAAGATTTTTGAACTTCAGGTTCATACTAAAAGAAATGTTTTATTAGTATGTATTAAACTATTGGGAACAAAATGTGTTTCAGTCAAGTGGAAAGCTTCATCAACTTCACAAAGTTTGGATAAACACTAATTAACTGGAAAAACCATGTCCATTTTTATGTCCTTCCGTTACCGAGATAATTAATATGCACATTCTTAAACTACTTAACTATAATGACAATTTTTTGGGGGAGAATTAAAGGCACTTATATAGGTATTATATCTGTACTGTTTCACATCTTATACTAATAAAACAGTTCTTTTAGTATGAACCTGAAGTTCAAAAATCTTGTCTGAGTGTCCTTCCGTTACCGTGGAATTGCCCTAGTGTATAATGACCTTCATGTATAAATGATGATTAAAGATTCTGCAAAGGAGAATTAGATGTTGATGTGAGGTGAAATCGTAAGAAAAGTCTGCTGCGAGAAGGGCTAGATAGTGCAACTTGTTTTATCCTCTGCGAGAAGGGCTAGATAGTGCAACTTGTTTTATCCTGCAGAATCTTTTAACCTCATTCCAATCTGTCTAAATACTGACCTTTGTTTTGATAAGCACTCAGGTTGTGTTGTAAAGAATGTGTCAGATCGTAGCTATAACTGTTCAGAGTAACATAACAAAAAACAAACACAAAAGAAGAGAGAGAGGTAAATTGATAAAATTGTTGCTTATCTGGAACAATGTAGGTGTCATTGTCTAGTGGATTTGGCAAAAAGACTGTGGATCAATAGACTGTTTTTGAATTGTAATCAAATTTCATGCATAAATCTGTTTATAAGTGCCATCATGTTCCAAATTATTTCCTTCACCTGTTATGAATAATTGAATTTCAATAGTCAGAATGCTACTTGCATATATTAATAGTAACTAGGTAGGATGAACATTTTGCTTGTCCTACCCCCAGCCCCCCCACTCCGAGAACGGACGGACCCCATGCATGTTGCCAAAATGTCCTTTTCGTAACAAAAGAAAAAGGTCGACCCATATTGACTTTACACACCGGACTTTTGCTGAAAAGGGGGGGTGCTGAAAAAGGCTCGTATACAAAAGAAAAAGGTCGAGCCGTATTGACTTTACACACCGGACTTTTGCTGAAAAGGGGGGGGGGGGGGTCGGTTGGAACAGGCATGTGCGTACCCTAAATAACACTGAGTGGGGGGGCCGGGGTCCTACCTAACTAAATGTAATGTAACTTGACAAAGATGTGTGCATTAAATTTGAATATATTAGGAAACACCAGTTTTTTTATTGTACCGTTTTGAAAATCAGCAACGGGGTAATATTCATTCTCAACCGAAATTATCTTTAAATATCAGTCATAAAATTTGTTTGAAAATGCTTTAAAACATGGCTCAGATTGCACGAGCATGGATCTAAGAATCTTATAGCCCCTTACGTAGGCCCTGGAGCCTGACCACAAGGGACTTTGTGCTTCGCTTACATCAGTTCATTCCTCCTTCCACGTTCCAATTATATATGTTTTAATCTTTGTTTATGGGCCACCCTGCTTATCAGTATTCATGAACAAAATTATGAGATTCATATTAGATGCTGGTAAGCCAATTATTGTCATTTTTGTCAAACATTCCTGTCCTTATTCGGAAAGCTGAGAACCTTATACATGCCTGAAATGTGCTTGCCCCTTCCTCTTCAGAAATGAATTAATATTGAGCCCATGCTCAAACAGTTTGCTCAAAATCTACAGTGTGCAATACAGAGGACATAAATACATTCTTCAAACGTACCTGAAGTAGAAATTACTGGACAAATCCACATTCTGAAACATCTTCAGGTACCTAATGCATTAGAGATACGAGCAGGAGAAAGAGAAAAAAATCGACATATTATTTCATACAAAAATATAAACGGACGATTGAAAGGTGGACGGTGGGACGGAAAACCTGAAAAGATAATGCCTCCGACACCACCTGCAGTGGGCGGAGGAAATAAAAATCAAACATTTATCTTGTTCATACTGATAAGTACATGTATGTAGAAAACACACTATATAAAATATTAAGAATTAAGAGGAGAAAAAGACAGGCGGAACAAAAGAGAATGAGTAGCAGATCGAGGTGACAAGATGGAGAGAGAAATAGGTAAGAATCTATGATGACTTAAAGTATCTAATGTAGCCTACACCTATTGGAATATAAAACACCAAAACAAATGCTGATAAAAACTGCATGGGCACAGAGCTTGACAATTAATTACATCCCATTTTGTTCTCTTCTATGAGCCAAATACAAACAATTTCATTGGCTACAGCCCACAAGACAAACAATGTCAATCTAGCGAAACTTTTGAAAAGTTGTCAGATGGCCCAAAAGACCGACGGCTCACAAGACCAACATATCGATCTTTTCTGAGGGCTCACCGGAATGTTATTGTGCATCCCAGGGGATGTATCCATTTCCATCTGTACAAGGCCAGCACAAATCTTCTCACTCTGACATTACCTATCTATTGCGCCTTGAGCATTTCATTTTTAATTGGATTTGGCACCTTATAAATCCTATATATTGTTGATGTACCAACCTTGCTTCATCGGGATGTTGCTTGCGAAAGTTGTCGTGAGGGATATGAACCATGGAAGTATCTTCAATCTTGTAAATGGTGTGACCTCCAATAATAGCGACCCTGTTCATCGTTAAATTTGAGGGGATAAGAAAGTTTAATGTTTATTATCATTATCAATATTATTCTAATCATCATCATCATCATTATTATCATTATCTTTATGATCAGAGTCATTATCTTATTATTATCATTATGTGGTGGTGGTGGTGGTAGAAGCATTATTATCATTACTATTTTAGAATTTAACTTACTTTTTCCTCTTCGTAATCAGGATGATATAATACCCCTCTAGGAATCTGACAAAGCCTAAAGAAGAAAAAACGTGGTAACATCAAATATTTTATACAATCTTTAATATTCCAACAACAACAAAAAATGTTTTCACTTTCGTCACTTGCAACAACCTAAGACAATTCAAAGTCAACTAAAATGATTTGTTAGTATCTGAAATAACCTGCAACCCCATGAAATATTTTGCATACAGAAGGACTTAGAATGACTTGAAATGATTTGATATCCTCTATAAAGATAACAAGGATGATCAGTTGCAATCGCTTCCCTCGGATAGGATGTTAAATGGAGGCCCCACGTAGAGGAGAGTCACCTCCTTTGTACATGAAGAACCCATGGTACAATTCAATTAAGAGTAGGGGGAAACCCTGGGTGTAGTGAGGGGAGGAGAGACTCGAGGGTTACAATAATTCAGTTTGGGTTTTCCCTCCTAGGCACAGGTGACGCCAAATACTTAATAATAATAAACGATAACTTGCAATCACTTGCACTAACTTATGGACCTGTAAATTAAAAATTTGTAAATTAACCAGCAGCTAAATTTCAAAACCCAATCATCTGACTTGAACTCATCTGCAATAACTGGCAATCATGTGAAATCATTTTTCAATCACATGAAAACAAAATGAAACCACATCAAATCATCTTGAATCATTTACAATCATTTTTTCATTTTTTTCCACTCAAAAACAAGTTCCCTCCAATCAGTCTACTCACCAGCTATCCCGAAAGCAGAGACATTTCGAGACCATCCAGCCATGGGGTTCGATGACGAGGAGGGGGCAGGGGAGGCCCCTCTGTTGCCATGGCGCAGTGTCTGCAGGAGGTCCTTGATTTGAGGGAGAGTGTAGGAGATCTAAAATGGACAAGAAGACAGGATTGTTTTGGGTGAATACTTTATATGAGCAAAAGCATGAAATGTAGAAACTAGTGCTGTAGTCAAACGTTTAACCGTCCGGTATCCGACCGCCCATGGCGGATTCCGTTTTCAATTGGACGGTTTCGTTTACCCGTTTTTTTTTTTTTTTTTTTTTTTTTTAATTTTTTTTTTTTTTTTTTTTTTTTTTTTTTTTTTTTTTTTTTTAGAGTTTCGATTTATGCCCCTCCACCTGGCACTATGTCTGGCAATGTCTCCCAGCTCAGTTATCTGTGTGTTGACTCACCACTCTGAAACTAGAACAACACTTCAATTTGTCTGTCATCTTGGTTTGAAAGTAATCTTTGTAATAGATCTCAATATGTATTTTATAATAATAATTCATCCAACTTTTACACACCGCGTATACCACAAGCTTCTATCCAAAGTTCTCTACTGTTTTTAATGTACATTAATGATCTTACAAATTCTTCTAAAAACGAAATTTTTACTATTTGTGACAAGTTCACAAGCACAAATCGGCGCCTTCAAATGCACCTCGCAGTTAATTGAAAGTCCTTCCCGCAAAAAAAAAAAAATTAATAATTTTTTTTTTTTTTTTTTTTTTTTTTTTTTTTTTTTTTTTTTTAATTTATTTAAAAAATCGTTTAACCGAAAACCGTCCGGTTTTGACTGGCGGTTAAACGGAATTGGAAATATCCGTGATGTTACAGCACTAGTAGAAACTAAACATTTCCAAATCAGCCCGCTACCATATAGCATGGTATAGTGACGTGAATCCCGTAACATACAAAGCAAAATATTGTTTGGTGTTTGGTACATTTTAAATTAGCCAGGGTCACTCTAGGTTTTGCCTAATAATTAGCTTATGAAATAGAAACCATCACATATTTATTCTCAAAGCACCTTAATGGAAATTTTCATTGTGGATTGTTTAACAAGAATGGATTAACTGTCCCAATGAACACCAGAGGGAAGCCCAGCTTTGGAAGCTATGGAAAATTTAATACATTTTGCTACTTTGTCACACTGAAATAAAATATGACTTACCTTATCATCTGTGAGGAGTAGCTCTCTAGCTTCTGTCCGATCAATTTTCAACACTCTGAACTCGGTTTCAGCATTGTTGGACCCTATGATGTAAAACCTCTGAAGGAAAATTGTAATAATATGAAATACACACATGGGCAAAATTCCAGTGTCTTTCTTAAAGCACTTCAATCATACTGATTCAACAGGGGTGGGCATCTACTATTCTGTTTAAACTAGAGTACTACATATATATCCAATATGTTTAATAATAATAGTATACACTTCATAACTGATCATATGCAGCCAAAACTATTTTTTGAATGAATCTGTGAATTGTTATGAGTCATTCATACCCTCCCCCATCCCCTTCACATCAATATCACTGTTCCACTCTGAATACAGACAATGAAGATATGGCACAATCATCATGTATTCTGGTCCATTGTTTTTTGTTTCCTTTTCTTTCCATTTTCTTTTCAAAGGGTAAAAAATGTGCTTCCAATCATGAACAAATTGAAGCATAATGTACAATTTTCTTCTATATAATAAATCACATTATTTGATCTTCCATAATGTAATTAAAAAGCCTCATACACTGTAAATACGGTACTTGGAACTAAATACTAAAAGAGTCATTGCAAATACACAGTGGTATTTCTTTTGCATGGCAATTTCAGAGAATATGAAGGGTAACACTTACAGCTTTGGTTTCATAAAGGACTATCTTCTGGATGTTGCTGATGAAGAAATCCGTCTCCATATTTCCAAGATCTTCTTCAGTTTCTGATACATGTACATGTAGTTATCCTAAATATAAAAAAGGAGAGATAGCAATGTATGGTCTGCACAGGTTCGTGAAAGATATTGATTTTAAGATTAAGAGTCATACTGAAGACCCTACCCTGGCATTTTGATGATTCTTTATCAATATAATTAATTTGTGCACAATAATACTCTTTCCCTGCCAATATCAAAGCAGGGGTTAAAAATAAGATTACTGGTAGATATAGATTTTTTATGTCATTATTATAGTAATTGAAAATTAGATCTATTTTCTTTCCAATCATCATTTCATCTATTCTAAATCAAATTGTTAAGTCTAGATAAACAAAATCTGTCATTCCGCCATTCTGGTGAAAATTGCTAGTCAATCCCCCTGTTGTGCATGTTGCAAGGCCAAGGGTAATGCCGTCTGTGTATGGGGAATGTCAACAAATGTCAGTTTTATTAAAGAAATGACCATATCAGACGTTTATTTCTGTCTAGGTCCAGCCAAGGTTAATTGGCGCTTGTTCAGAACCGTATCCAAAATTTGACCTGTAACTCCGGCGTGTGTGAAGTTATCTACCGTAATGAGGATCTGAGACATTACGGTAGATAACTTCACACAGGCGCGCGCCCGCCCGCAATCCAGCATCGGTATGCACTTGTATTCTGCAGCGGTTTGCCGTGAAACCTGAAAATGTGTATAACTGGTAGTAATATCATTGTTTTTCCGAAAAAATACTCCAAAAATAACAAGAAAATTGACACAAAACGGGTAATAAACATAACAACTTTTAACTCATGATCTTTATTTGGAAATTTAATGAATATTTACTTCATTTTGGGTATGTTTTAGTAGGGTATCTCCACCCCGGAGTTACGTGTCAAATTTTGGATACGTTTCTGAACAAGCGCCGGGTAATTAAAGTGACTTGGTACATGTAACATTGTTGAAGGTTGATGAAAAAAATCGTTTAATTTTTGTATAAAATGTTACTTACTAGGCCTAGACCTATATTCCTTCTACTGTACTAACCCTCTGACATGCAAAAAATCCTGGAAAAATTCTCAAACCACAAAGATATCTATGATTTTCTTTGAAGGCGTCGATGTACGACACCCTCTAACTTAACACTGATTAACAATAAATTCTCCCAACCATTTTTGAATTTTCACCAACCGTTTTTCCATGAAAAAAAAAACATAAAACAGGCTAGATCTATACAAAATCTGTCAACACTTAAATGTCTGGAATGGAATGTGCATTGTAGAGCCATTTTATTGCTTTGTGAGATTCCCATTCACCTAAAATGTAATTCAATTGTAATAATAATATAGTTGGGAGAATTAAGGAATCGATCAGATCTGTTTTTTCCCAATTTGTACCATGAATAACGGTCCGTTTTCACTCAAATTTTCAGATTATCTTTAATTGTACATCTAGCATTGAAGTCACTACCTTAGCACCACTATCTCTCATCTTAACAATGTTACAAAGTCCCTTTATGGGCAAGGTTTGAAGGTAGTTTAGAGACACCACAATAGGACTAGAAGCTATGGCGGCCCCAGGGCCGGCACGGGGAGCGGAACAGTGAGCTGCCGCTCACCGCCCTGCGATCTCGACTGAACTAGACTTCACAAATAAGACATCGCAAATAAACGTTATTCTCTTCCTAATATACTAATGTTTCAACTAAATACACTAACCTGGTATCTATATTGTCTTTCTGCCTGTTCACAAAACGAAAATTAACTTCAGAAGGAGAATATTTAGGTTGATTTATCCAATATGTTCTGGTAAATACCACCGAGCTTCCGTACCTGTGCGACCTCAAGCCAAGTCGCTGGAAATTAATAATGAATGAAACGATGATCACAATAACAACAAAAAATAAGAAAAACAAAATACATCAGTAAAATTGTATTAATTTATTCTTTTTAGGCTTCGGTGAATTTGATTGATCTATATTTTTCTTTTTTTCAAACACATTTTTAGTAAAATGTTTTAAAATAAATTATAATGGTTCCATGTCTTGAAATAGACTTTGGAGTTTAGAGTGGGCGTGGTTACCTTTAACCAAAGAGATACCGATAGAAGATCACTTCTTCTCCTCCTCCTTCCTCCTTCCTCCTCCTTCCTCCTTCCTCCTTCTTGTTCTTCGCTTTTCACTTTCTATTTCTCTTTCATTTTCCTCTTTCTCTTCTCTTTCATTTTACTCTTTCTCTTTCATTTTCTTCTTTCTTTCTTTTTTCTTACTTGCTTTATATACTTTCTTTTCTTTCATTTTGTGTCCTTTTTTCCTTGAAGTTCACTGCATGGTAATAGCACTTTAAGAAATTTGTATACTCAATTTAAAAAATCCCTACTCAACTAAAGCATTATTAATTCCTTCAATATGAACATTTATTGAGAGCGATTCCAAGAGGGAAGACAAGCTTTTATTAGTAAAAGAAATGTTATATATAATATAATACCGTAAGTGGGCAGTCTAAACTGCCTCTCTTATAATTACTAACAAGGCTCAACAATGCTGAAACAAACATCCAGACACACTAAATTTCTTGGTTTCCATGGTATCAAATATGCAAATTTGACATAGGTGGTTTATTACACACAAAAAATGTACAAAGTGCAAGCATCGTGATTAGATAATCATTTAAGAAAAATTAGTACTGAAAAATAAAATCATAGAAAGAATATTGCACACAACTCTTGTATGTATTGAAGAGGTATATAAAATTACTTCATAATAGAAGATTTCATTGATTGAAAGGTATACAAATACAATTGTGACCAGGTTTAAATTACAATTGCCTATAAGGAAAAGTAGCAACAACCTGCAAATCTTGTGACAATATGGTACTGTACATGTGACTTAGGAAGACTACTAATTAATTAAACCAACAGGTTTGCAGTTCTAGTCATTGATTAACTTTTGTGGAAGGTGGGTGGATGGTACGTCTACTGCGACAGTTGCTCGGCTGTCATTTTCCAACACTAACCAAATTCCTAACTTTAAACAACCCTTGACCCACCATATACCAACCTTTGTATATACGGACACGAGTATCTATTAAATCGAAAATTCAAGTCAATTATGACTAACCAACTAATGATACTGCCTCAAAATATTGATTGAGTCATCTTGATCACTCTAGAAATTAAATTTAGATGTAAAACCACAGCAAACAAAACAAAATATCAGTAAGAAATGCTCTAAACTCTTTTAAATCAGCCTAGGCAAAGGTGTCTTTAGACATTTTCAAAGGGAGAAGGGGGGTACAACCTGGATCAGCTGGCTTTGCAGAAAAGCTTTCCAACAACAGTATCACAGGTTCTATGATTTTCAAAAAGACATCCAGATAATACTGAAATACTGTGATAATACAATAATACAATATAATTACATGAAAATGCTTTTTACAGTGCAATTTGCGCGAGTGAAATAAATAAACCAAATAGTTAAAGCAAGATTTTGAATTATAGAAAGAACAGCAATTATGATTTCACTAACTTATATTTCCAATACAAAAATACACACTGCAGTTTCCTTGGCCCAGAAAAGACTTGATAAGTAATTGAGCATCACAATAATTTCCTGAAAAGGTATTGCAAAAATGCATTTACCGGTAGTACAGTCCGGTATAGAGTGTGACTTATTTCACACAGCCCCTAATCCCAATGAAATATAAAGCGATTAGCAATACTCCTGAGCTCTGCTGTACATGTACATGCAAGTGTGTTTTCAAATTATAATAATTAAAAAAAAACCAAAAGGGTAGATTTATTTTTCTTACAGTACATTCAAATTCAAAACAGCATTTTTGCAGACTTTGGTGGACACAACGACATGTACCATGGCAATTTCATTACCGGTAATTTCAGTTCTTCTCAACTTTAGTATTGGCTAAAACAGTACTGTACACCCAAAAAAATCAATTGGACAAATTGGACAGGGAAAGGATAATACAGTAAAAGTAAAACCTGTCTATAAAGACCACCCCAGGGAAACAGAAAAGTGGCCATTGTAGACAGGTGGCCTTTCTAGACAGGTGCTACAACACACATTTCTCTCTCAAGGGAGACTAAATGCATGTCCACTATAGACAAGTGGTCTTCATAGAGAGAGGTGGTCGCTAATACAGGTTTGACTGTAATAGTAATATAGTATACAAATATACACTATCTGGAGAGGTTCTGGTTAAAACAATGGGCAAGAGGTGACTCCAATATTTGCTGAGGGGCAACGTTCTTCACCATCTCATCACAGGTCAGGTTGGTGATCATGACAGAGGAGGAAATCAAACAGGTTCCTGAAGAGGTCAAAGACTATTTGGCAGTTAATCTATGTCAGATTTAAGCCAATCCACTGAACAGCGAGCTTCTATTTGAATTTGACCGAATCTTCACCAACCTAAAGTTGATGGAAGAAGACAAAGGTACAAAACTCAAGTCACCCCTTCTCTACAACTTCCTCAGGAAAAAAGTCAACAGAATCTATCCCAAGCGCTTGTTGGTAGAAGGTGAAGGGGACGTAGGGAACACCACTTTTTGCACCCCACAAGACACCCCTGCTCTACAACAACTTCCTCAGGACCAAAGTCAACGGAATCTATCCCAAATGCTTGTTGGTAGAAGGTGAATGTGGTGTAGGGAAGACCCCTTTTTGCGCCAAGATCGCTTTGGATTGGATCCACAGCTAGAAAGGCTACAAAGATTTCAAACTGGTTCTTGTCATCTTCCTTCGCAATGCAGAGGATAAGACTGTTGGAGAGATAGTGGAGTCATACATGTATGTTTCTCAACAATCAGGTCACAGCAAAGCAGCTAGACAAGTACAGCCAAGGAGTTGCCTGCTGGAGGCATTTGAAATCATGCGCTCGCGCTAAAAATCGCATCATGGCAGCAGAAATGTGGTTCTGGAGAAAAATGCCAAAAATCAGCTGGAAGGACAAAAGAACTATTAACCTCAGTGTTCTACTAGAACTGAACACAGAAAGAGATCTCCTTAGAAAAGTGGCCCGCCTCATGATGGGTTACATTCTGCGAGGCAGTGGGAGTCCCTTAGCAGCACAAATAATAGAAAGCAAAGTAGAAGGAAAAAGAAAAAGGGGCAGACAGAGAGAGCAGTGGTTTGACAACATCAAAGAATCGATAGGTCTTACATATTCAGAAGCCAAAAGATTAGCACAGGATAGAAACAAATGGAGAAAGACTACAAGGAGATATGCAGATGTGGTCCCCAATTGCCAGCAACTGACGGTGGCGGCCAGGTAGCGCTCGCTGAATTTTCAACTCCCAAATAGTACTCTGAAATAGTACTTTTTCAGAGCAACCTTAAAATGGTTGAAATATTTCTGGCCACGTGAAGAGCTCTCAACCCATCAAAAACCAATCAATTTTATAGTGCTCAATACTACTATGTATCAAACTATCACAACAATTATGATTGCCCCGGCATTAGCTAAGAAGCCCCGAGAAGGTGCTCTCAGCATTCATGGAATTTCTTCCTTCCAGCTAGGTACCGATTTACGTCACCTGGGTGAAGAGTGGGAAATGCTGATTAATGTCTTGCCACAGTTCGGCGATGTACCCACTAGGAATAAACAACGACCACGACAGGATGAAGTTGATCTGTCATTGGACAAATTGAATAAAGGAATCATGGGACATATGACTACAAATATACATGTAGTGAGTAATCCCAAAATATGATCTTCAATCAGTGTTTGTTTCAGTTTTTTTTTTTTTTTTTTTTTTTTTGGGGGGGGGGGGGTACTTCTGTGCCTCATAGTAAAAGGTTAACTACAGTCAAAGCTGCTTTAGTGACCACCTGTATAGAAAGACTACCTGTCTACAAAGACCAAATTTTCTGTTTTCCTTGAAAATGATTTCTCGTTGAAACAATGTACTCGTACTTAAAGAACCTGTACATAAAGACCACCTGTCTATAAAGATCAATTTTCTTGTCTTCCTTGGGTGGTCTTTATAGATAGGTTTCACTGTACCTGTTGATCACCAAACTTCATCTTTTCAAAGAACAGGTATGCTCCAAAAAGATTGACTTACATAGAAAGTAAAGATATCAGTTCTACTACATGTAGAAATACATACAATACAATACCACCCTTTCCGCTAAAGTTAGTAAACTTGCAAAAAATAATGTTTTGCGACACAAGCTATTTTCGTTACATGAAAAAAATCCAATACACTAGGCTTTACTCAAGGAAAATTTTCCTTTTTGTCAACAGTACTGCAAGTATAGCAGCTTTATAACTACCGGTATCAAAATTATCTAACAGCTGGAGCAAACTGTTTAACTTTATGATACAATATAATACAAAAAACGAATCCATGTATGAAAATTATCTTCTCTCTGCATCATTCTTATACAACGTGTAATACCTTTGACACAAATAATTCTGGTTTGTGAGTCCATTAGTGAATATGCACTGCACGCAGGTCAAGTCACAAGCAGATAATGAATGAGACCTGTCAAGTTCATTATCCAGCCAATCGTGACTTAATTTTAAACCAAGTGCAGTGCATATCTCTAATGCACGGGCTTGTGATATACCAGCTCCATGTCTTAAAGATAAACTCCAGTACTGGTAAAAAAAAATAAAAAATTCTCACAGAATCAAACGAAACTTACACTGAATGTTCAAGATTACAAATAAATGACATGTGCCAAACAATTTTGGAAGAAAATGTATACTGGCTGAGTAATGAGCATAGAAAGACAAGGAAATCAAGGTAGTACTAGCCCCGACACCATGTGTGTTGTCCCATATATAGCTTTCTATGTGAGTGCTTGTTACTTTGCCAAGACTCGGTAAAATTTATTATGATTTTGATGACTCCAGAACCTTGCAGTGCACACCAATACTTACATGCTACATGATCAACTGTTTCTGATCCTTTCCACACCTTTTCTTTCACAATGCAATCGCGCGCATTACCAGTACTAAAGTTTACCTTTAATGATATAGTTCTACATTATGCCATAACAAATTTTGATTTTCATAAATAATCCAACTTCCGTTCTAGTGGATGCTTATTTTCAAACCACTACATGTTTATTTCATGAAGCTACAATGAACCTCAACACATGACAGTGTAAAACTCCATTTACTAAGCACATCTCCTTCGTGTCTAATGCATTGGCAAATATCCACTTATTTAAAAGCTTTTATACATTTCTTACATTTAAATGTATTTTAATCCACAGTGGAGGGTTAAACCACATTTTTGACCGTGAATTAAATAAAACCTCCTTTGCACATTCTGGCCGAAGTCCGAGACTACTATACAAACTAGAACATGTTTTAACAAAAATGTATTCAAATGGATCTAAATTGAAAACAAAATCAGTAAATATTCCAATATTCCAATATATACATATATATTCAAAAATTTCCAGTAAAACATTGCATATTTGTGATAGATCTAATGGCTTTCTACTTGATACATGTACATACATTTTGACAATTTGACTTGAGGATATAATAAATTGCTTAACTACCCAACTCGTATACCGGTAACTGTTTACTACTTTGCACAAGAGAAAACTTTGCACCGTCATTAAAAATCCATATGCATGCATGCAAATTGTGCAGTGGTTTTAAAGGTAGCTATATTGTGACATTTTACTGATTCTCTATCAAAAGATACAATGTAATCTACCATACCACATAACATGTGCGACCTTCTTGTCTCGTGTCTCCCCTGTCATATAGTAAACGACTGTTAATGTGCAATCCTGCTAGAACAAATCTAGCAACAAAATCTCAGTTCTGAATCCTTTTTATCCAGGGACCAGAGCTATAGAGTTCATATAATTTTAACAAGATCTATTAATTTGGTAAGCCTACATTTGCACCACGTTGCACATTCCATGATTACATAATCATTACAAATGGGGCATTGTAGTAAAGGAAACTGACAAAATTTTCAATGATATCAAAATATCTCAATGCCATAAAGACTTGCAGATGGGCAGGGAGAGCCTTGCTCCTCTTTGCGGCATGCTCCAATTCGTTGCTCGACTCGTTAATTACGAAAGGAACTCCTTCTCTGTTGAATCTGTATTTTTTTAACATATCTGTATCACGAAAATTATATTAGTTGGTGAAAACCACTAATTGTTAGATGAAACGCCCCCCCCCCCCCCCCCAGTGGTACCAAGAGAGATATCAATACTCAAAATTAAATTGCAGAACTTTTCTTTGAGGAGTTATGATGTGGGGTTGCAAGTCCTACAACTGGGTTTAACTTACATCATGGGTTTAGGATTGAAGTTACATGTAGGTATCATGTTGCATCCAGGATTGAAGTTAGGACTGCAAATTGTGACTGCAGTCAAATTTGTAGGAATTGGCAGCGAGAAGAACTGGTAGGGGAGTGTTTCACAAAGACTAAGATTGACTTTAAGTTGGACATACTTGGCAGGCCGTTCATGCCACTGTTTTCTATCACCATTTACAGGCATTGGTCTCTCAAGGGACTTGCAAATCATGGTCAGATATCTACAGAATTTTCATTTCTTGATAGTTCAATATTGAAGGAACAAAATATCATCTAAAGATCATAATTGAGAGATCAAAGGTGAGAGCAACAAGTGGCGTTAATGGCCTGCCATAAGTCCAACTTAAAGTCGATCTTAGTCTTTGAGAAACACTCCCCAGGACCACCATTCTAGCAAAACTGTACAATAACGAGCATGTGAAGTAAAACAAAATAAAAAAAATACTGTTCTGTATCATGAATCATATGACGAAAAATATTAAACTGTCATCCTGTCCCTTTGAAAATCTTGGCCCACTTCTGAGTCTGCAAGAGATACTTATTGGGACCTTCTGGCCCATAATCTAGATAAGTATAGTTATTGAACGTCTTTGGTACGGCTCTTTCTATCTGTGTGCCTTCATGCCATTCATTGAAGGAAGTCAAGGAAATAAGGTCTGGTTTTACTTTCACCGCCGCCTGCAGAGACCTATCATAGTAGTCTCCATCAGAGCGGTGTTTCGTATTCATTTTATTCCACGGTCTTACCCGGGTGTCCACGTATCCCGGTCCGACGCTGGGGACGAAGAGGAGGTCGCGCTTTTGCGCAAAGTCTGCCAGGAGCTTCCAGTTCTTCCAGCGGGAACCGTACGTGAATCCGTTGCTCGCGAAATACGTGTAGAAGCCGTCGAAGAGACTGCCGAGGATGTCCGACCTATGCTGCGTATCGAGGTAGAGACCGAGGAAGATCCCGTCGTAGATGGAGTTCCTCAAGCTCAGCTCGTCGTTGATTCCGAAGAGCCGCGCCCAGTCTGAGGAGTTGGTGAGGTAAGAGTCGTACACGTAGAACATTGGTAGCAGGCGACCTTTGAATTTGTAGCGGTAGAAGGCAGGGTGCATGCCGTAGGTGTCAATGATGTACCGGACGTCTTCCCGGAATGTGACCTCAGATCGACCTTTGTAGGGTTCACAGTGAAAGGTCATCTGTAATAATAGAATGGAGACAAAGTGTAAATGGTGAAGTTCACCCCTACTAAAAAGGACAAACTCGATTTGATTGATATACATGTATAATGTCTTCATTAATTTTATTGAATAAATTTGTATTCAATTTCATGAAGCTCAAATTTATTATGAAAGATTAAATTTGTGTATGTACTTATTATGTCCAATAATGTATTTTGTTTGTTTAAATCCCTAAATAAGGAATTAAACTAAAATATTCTCCAAAAGAAAGAAGAATCATTATGCTACAAACAAATTCCTGATCTACAATCTTTCATTTATCTACAATGTTTTTAAAATAAAAATACCAACTATGTTCTTTCTTTTTGAATTAATGTATACCATTGATTACATGAAAAAGACTATACATGTACAAAGTATGATACACAATCAAACAATTGACTCATGAAAGGAGTAGGAGAATACATTGTATGTACGAGTTTACAGGTATAGGGAGGAGCGAAGAGGGCAGTATAAAGAATAGAAAAATACATGCATATACATTATTATATTATTATTATTACCATCATATTTGGGAGAAGTTTTTTTATTTTTTAAGTAGGAGAAAATATGAAATGCAGAAGAAACAGAGTGATTCAGATAAGAAATACTGACAGAAAGGGTAAAGTTTGACAAATAACAAATGATGAATATCTAGAAGAAAGTATTCACAGAAACTATTGAATTAGAAATCAAACATAACATTTAAAAAACAATATCATTCCAAGTTGCAGCCAAGCAAAACAATACAAATTCAATTAATGTTGAAGCTGCAGTAGTGAGGGGAGGGGGAGATGTGAGGAGGAGAGATGTGAGTTAGAGGGGAAGAGGAGGAGATGGGGAGGGAAGAGGAGTAGCGAAAGGGAAGGGACAGATAGAGGAAGAGGAGGGGTGGGGGCTAGGGAGAGGGGGAAGAGGGAGAGAGACGGGGTGAGGAGAAGAAAGAGGAGAAGAAAGGGGCAAAATAAGTGCATTAATAATAAAGTCAAACATCAGTCCTATTAAGTCCCCACGAATCCGAAACACCCCATGACCAAAGCTCTGTAATACCTCAGTCACACTTTTGCGTATTTGGCTTGCCTATTGCTGGGTAATATGGAAAGCCGTTTTCACATTTATTTCTATTTCTTGATATCAAGAAATGATTTTTTTGTTGTAAAGCAATGGTAATTCTTGATATCAAGAAATAGGAATAAATGTAAAACGGCTTGCCATAAATACGCAGCAATACGCAAGCCAAATACCCAAAGGTGTGACTGAGGCATTAAGCACACACACCTTGATATTATACTTGAGAGCCATACGTAGGTACAGAGGAACCATGTCGTCACTAGGATTACCCGCGTTGTCCGCTTTGGATGCAGGGTACCAGGAGTACACTATTACACCTGGACAATATTACATATTAAAGAAAAGACCATATACTGGGCAACTTTAAAGCTATAAGTTTAAATTGTTATTACAGTATATCTGAGCTTAAATCAGAGAGAGACTAATACCAAATGAAATGGTATGGTAATTGATGGTAAAAAAATATGGTAATTTCAAGTAAATTATGTTTATCATCTATTATGCTTAGTATACATGGGTACAAATTGGACCAACATAAAAAAGTTACCCACATTGGAGATAGTCAAACTTTTTAATGAGGGTGACAGAGTGGAAAGATGAAAGGTCACATGCCAAAGCTGGTGTGCAATGAGGTTAAAAGTTAAATGTGATTACATCATGACATGGTACATTTTAATGCATACATATGAACATCACACAAGGTTTGGGCAACACATACATGTACAAAACAAAGAGACAACATATTATCAAATGAAATGCAAACGAAGGTAGAAAATATGTACATGGATTAGAGACGGAGTGGGACCACATTATGCGTTTGAAGATGAAATTAATTTTTCATGTGAAAGGATTATTTTGTAATGACATTGTGACAAACAATCATATATTACAATCACAAGCTTGACAAGACAAGTAAAAACAAAAAAATAACAGGTATACGGTCATGCAATGTTTGTGCTGGTGCAATGTACATTAGAGTTTATAGAGGTATAGGAGAATGAAGGATAAAGGGAGAGGAGAGAAGGAGAGATAAATAAGAGAAATTTAAGACAAAGACAAACTTAGAGACAAAGAAAAGAAGAGAAAGGAAAAGAGCTAGAGAGAAAACATAGTAAGAAAATGAAAGAGAGAGTCAGAGAAAGACGGATATATAAAGCAGGAGAAAGAGAGAGAGTTTTGAAGAATGATAGTGAATGAAAAAAAGAGAAAAAGCCAGAGAGAGAGAGAGAGAGGGGGGGGGGAGATATATAATAGAGAGAAAGATGTAGAGAAAGTGATATAGAAATAGAGATAAAGAGTACAGGGTCACGTCTTTATTAAAGAGTTGATATTAATCGCAACTCTGTACATGTGCATGTACAAAAGAGATATGGGGACTGCAAACTTGCGACAGATTCGAATCAATTGCAACTCTTTATAAGACGGGGGCACAGGTATATATTATGAGAGGGGAGCGAGAAAAAGAGATAGATAAATAGGGGAGGATTATACCGGTACCTTGATCTTGTATTTGTGAGCCATGTCAAGATATGTAGGCATCATGTCATCGCTAGGCTTGCCTTGGTCGTCCGCTAAGCCTGCTCGATACCATGACATGGATATTACCCCTACACACCAATAAAAAAAAGCAGTGTAAAGAAGGAAAGATGTGCATACAGTCAATTGATGAAGTAAAAGCAGATATATTTGTATGTGAGATTTATGAAGCTAAGGTCATGTACAGTACATGAAGCTTGGGCAAATGCTTACTGTATGTTCCTAACTTTTAATAACATCCCATCTGTTCCTGATTTATAATATTAAAGCCCTACCCCTCCCCCCCCCCCCTCCCTCCCTTTTTATTTCTTCCAATTTTTGTGGATAAAAAATGAAAGCAAAAATCATAAGAATCGACTCGAGCATCCTTGCTTATGATAGTTGGCCTCTGCATTTATCTTGATTATTTTTACTTACCTCCATACTGTCAAGTTTTCAATTATGCATTTTTATTTGTGTGTATTTAAGTTGTCACTCTTTATTTAAATCAATTATATTATATACTATTATTGTTATTTGAATGTTTTACATTTGATATATCAATAAATGCAGAAACATCAGCTAAAAAAAATTTTTTTTTAAATGATATGACTATTAAGACTAGGGATCCATTTAATCTGGCCTGATGAATAGCAAAATATTAATAATTCAAGTTGGTTGAGATGTGAGATTATTGAGAAGTCTACCGTAATTGCTTTCATGTATGAAAGTGTAATATGAAAGAAATGAGAGTTGAAGATATATCCTGACTATTAAAGTCATGAATTTCCATGTTCAACTGGTGAACAAGTCATTTGAATATAAAAACCAAAGGACGGCTGTCTGCGCTCCAATCTGCATTCTGAAACCTGTGTGAGGTTGCAGTGTAATCAGGATGAGGTTGCAGTGTGATTAATACTATGTGGCGTTACAGACAGAAAATAACTTTAAATGAATGCTGATCCAAATGACTGAACAGCTGATTGAAAAGCTCTTGAAAGACATGACATGAAAGCAATTTTTATGGCATTTTCAAAATGTGGTATACTTTACATGTCCAGGGGAGTGTTTTACAAAGACTAAGATCGTCTTAAATTGGACGGACTCAAAACTATGGCAGGCCATTCATGCCACTGCTTGCTCTCATTATTCCTGGCATAAGTCTCTCAAGGGACATACGAATCTACGGAATCTACATTTTTGGGTAGTAAATTATTAAGGGAAATATAACTAAAGATTATAATTTCTAAGATTTTTCCTCTAATTTTACATCTGGTTCACGACATTTTAAGGGCATACATCGCCCTTTAATAGGGAAGATGTA
Source organism: Strongylocentrotus purpuratus (assembly GCF_000002235.5). Taxonomy (NCBI): domain Eukaryota; kingdom Metazoa; phylum Echinodermata; class Echinoidea; order Camarodonta; family Strongylocentrotidae; genus Strongylocentrotus; species Strongylocentrotus purpuratus. The sequence continues at coordinate 28,834,814 of NW_022145607.1, forward strand.
ACAAAACAAACAAGACACAGCCAGGAAATGATTTAAATATGCCAAATTTAGGTTAAGAATTCAAAATAAAAATCCATTTTAATACCTATGCCTGCTAGCCTCAGCTGTTTCATGTGGTCCTCGATCACAGCTGGGTTCCTGGAGCTATAGGGACCTAGCTGGGGATAGAAGTTAGCTCCAATCTCTCCTGGAGGTTGCCACCTTCCCGAGGGCCACTTCTTGGCCTCCTTCTCGCTCCAGTGTCGGAGAATCTCGTGATTCCAGTGGAGGTACGTCTTGTCAAACTCTGGGCTGCCGTACCATGGATAGTAGAATGCATGAAGGTTGTAATTTGGCGGGGGCCACGTGGCAGGGTCGTCCCAATCTGCCGTCTCCTGCATATTTGGCATGCCTGGAATCTTTGCATGTGTTTTGTTAGCAGTGTTTTTCATTTTAGCTAACGCCGCAAGTAGCTCGATAGGCTCACCAGACCTCGATTTGAGGGTTTTGTTCCTGCCTCGGGCAACACTCTCATGAATCTGCATGATGTTACTCTTTTCCTTCAGGTGCTCTCTTGAGTTGTAATCGCGACCTTCGTCTCTGCGAAGAGCGCCCTCTTTCTTGACATGTTGCACAGCATTTCTCGCTGCTTCCACCTCCTGGTTGGAATCCACCTTCATGAGGCTGGAGATTGCCATGAAGCAGCCGCCCAGGAAAGTGACGACGATGACCACGCTGAAGACCCTCCACATCTTTCGGTTCCTGCAGAGCCCCATGATTGGTTTTTCTATTTTTCGCTCCCTGCAAGGACGCTCTAGCTGCATTGTACGGTGGCTTCAGATATCACTTTCATCAGCTCATGCTCCTGTACTGATGGAATATGTTATACCATGCTGTAAAGAATCCTGCAGTAAGAATAAAGAGAGTGATTAGTAAATTACTTTTTAATTATACTGTAAGCAGTATAAAATAAAGTGTTTAATCAAAGGGAACTGTACATATAAGATCTACTTCTAGAAGCAATTTTTTCATGTTAAATCTCAATACTCTGTCCATGTTTTTAAGCTGGTTGACCGGATTAAATTTCAAATTATTCCTGTTGACACTCTTTCAAGTTTCAAGTCTTGTTCTTGCAATCTATATGCATCCATGTATGGTTACTTAACCCAATACCAGACATCCCGTAAATGTCTGTATACAGTATCTTCCAAATGTATTAAAATCATATGCTTAGAAAGGTCAATGCATTTTAATGTGTTGACCATGTAGTACATGTACATGTGCATGCACTTGTTACCCAGCTCAACAAGCTTACAGCAGCCTGCATTTACGCTTCACAGCCACAGCCATGGTTATGTAGAGGTGTCGTGGACGAGTGGATATGTCACCAGACTGTGGATCACAAGGTCCGCGGTTCAAGTCTCACCGCGGCACTAATGTCCTTTGCCAAGACATTGATCTACATTTTGCCACTCTCTACCCAGGTGTTAAATGGGTACCAGGTAGGATGCGAAAGCTAATGTGGTTAGATTAGCAAGTGTGCGCTTGTAAAAATAATGCCTGGCTGGAATGCTCCCCAGGGAGTGGAGAATGTGCATACATTGTGTGCGGGTAAGCCTGAATCCGATGACTGGGGTAATAATATATATATATCTGTAAAGCGCTTTGAGAGGGCGTTCGGTCCTGAAAAGCGCTATATACATGTAGATATACATGTAGCTATTATTATTATTATTATTATGTGTCCATACAGATATCATCTGGATAGTTGATTTAAATCAGTAATTAGCAATTCGTAGTGTACAACTTAGTACAAGCAATATTTCATAAATCTTTGTGTAGGGGTGACCAAAGTTCGTAGACATTTTGAAAGTATAGGAGAATGTGGTATTCAATCTATGATTTCTCATATTCTACACAAATTTGTTAATTTTAATTATTACCAAATGGATGGCAAAGTTTTTTACTACAAATTGGATCAACTAGAATATTTATCGTCAAAAGGAATCCAGAGATATCGCGATCTAAAGATTTGATGTCGGATCCGCATGCGCGCTGCAACTAAAAAAGTCACAAAAACAATGAGACCTTACTTCGCGCACAGGGGTTTACAGCTGATTTATCAAAAAATATGATCCATCAAAAATAAGGTAATATATTAATTTGCAAGGCAAGACATCATACAAATCAGTTGGTACCACTTTTTACTTACAATTTTCAGGATATCTGCTCTCAAAATGAAGATTTCCAAAACCTGATCGGTAAGTTAATAATTTTTTTGAACGAACGCAAATGACTGCAAAATTTGCTGATCTTTTGTCAATATTTTCACAATTCGGCAAACAATTTCACAGAAAATTTTGTCTCTGGGAAATTTTATATTCCCCTTCCATTGTAGCCCGAATTTTCTGTCTCTTTCGTTCGTTAGCCTCTGATTTGGGTAGGGTCGGCTCCTCTCTTTACAAAGCTAGAGCCGACCCTACCCAAATCAGAGGCTAACGAACGAAAGAGACAGAAAATTTGGGCTACTTCCATTGGTGATTTCAGATCTTCGAAATTTTACCGATTTTTTGAGACACCGAACTTAGGTCACGCGCAAACTATGGTCACACTCACACCACCATCCAACAATAGAGAGGATGGTTATAGTTGAATGAATATTTCCTGTTAAATCCAAAGGCAAAAGAAAAGTTTTCACTCTTAGGCCCGAATTCACAAAGGAGGTTTGTTGACAAACTAGTTTTATGTGCGTCACGAATTCATACGACATGTTTGTCATAAATGTTAGGTGTCCAGACACCCATGCAACCCCCAATCATAATGCCCTCAAAATAAGTTTAAAAGATAAATTCAATTTCATTCAAGTATGATCTGATGATCAGATGTGTGATTTAGATCTACATCTCTCTCGATCGAAATCTTGTCACACTCACTCTCACACTCGGTCATGATAATTGCTACACTGTAATAGACCCTATGTTCAATATCACTAGAAAATGGGATTATTCATTTTTAGTATTTTACAGTGTTATCCAATTTGTTATGCATTTTCAGTCATAAAATGTACAGCATATAAAAATGAGACGAGTCTGGCCAGGTTACCCGGCCTTCGACCTCCAGCCATCACAAGAAGGGGCTGAGGCCTGAGCTGAGCTGATCATGATACAACACAGACAAGATATCCGCCTCGTTTCGTCCGTTCCTACCCCGGCAGAAGCGGCTTAGGTGGGGATGGCATCCACCTCCACCGACCCGGGCCCTGACTCTAGTCTACTAGTATTCTAGTATTCTCCTGCAGGAGGATTTATGTTTGCCTACGAAAGCGACCAGTGCCATTAGTTTGTGTTTGACTTTATTGTATAACATTTCAGAATAGTCTAAAAGCTTAGAGAATCAGAAATAAGACTATGGGGGGTAATACAAAATTACAAATCTACAAAATACTGAATGTTTACCTCTCGGTAGTCCACCCTCTTCTGATTGTAGAAGCTAGATTTCAGCAAAGAGCTTCAAAACCGAGAGAAATTAATATGAATTTCTTTCGTAGTATAATACGTTCGGCAAGCGGAGATTGCTGATGTGTAAAGAAAACGGGCTCGAGAAGGTACGTTCCTTGTCTCAGCCCCTCTACGTGAAAACATTCGGCCTCAGTATAATTGTCTAAAACCTAATTCCATATTTTCAAAGTCTGATTTTTGTATGATCTCGAGCAGGAATGAATAGTTCGAAACTTTAACAAAATCTTTGTTTACAATTATATGACATCCTTAATCCCTTTGCATGGTTTTGACAAAGTGTTAAGTTGCAGGCAAATTTGGCGATCGACGATTCTCAGCTAGGTGATAAGATTTCTCATATAATGTTATTGAAATTACATAAAATGAGACTTTCATAAAATTTGAGAATGTGGGAAAAAAAATTCAATGGATGCTTTTAAACTGGAAGAGATCGACCCCGCATAATAAAATACCTCCTCTACTGAAAGTCCTTTAACACAAAATTCAACTTCCTTTCGGGTTAAAACGTGAAAAAGAGTTTCAGAAGTATTAATTATCTCCTTACATTTCCTGAAATTACGTTAAAAGCAATTTAAATTAAATTTTCGAATTTTGGAAAGGCTATAAATAATGACACATCGAAATGTTGAAATGACCTTACATAAATCCCGCGTGGTTTAAACAACTGAAAACGGGTATCTAAAAAATTGATTATAATTCCTAAAGGATTTATTTAGAAAAATGATTTATAAACGTTTGTTGCTATCTAGATCACAATAGGCCAGACAGACGTACAAAGACCTTTAATATTGAAACAGAGCCCCCACTTTTTCGAGTACCCCCAAATTGCCACTTTTTACTTCTGATAAGTACACGTTTTTTCTTTGGAATAAGTGCCCCTTCCCCCCTTTTCGTAAATACCCCTTATTTTACGTAGAAAACGTGCGCCTTTTTACATCAGATACCGTGCCCCTTTCCTTTCGAACAAGTGCCCCTTCCCCTTTCCATGAGTGCCCCCTTTTCACCTCTGATAAATTTTCCTATTAGTCTAATCTGAAAGTTGCCCCTTTTACTCTAACTAATGCCCCTTTTAATTTGTAATGAACACCCTATTTTTCTTTCTTATAAGTACCCCCTTTCAGGTGCGAGAAATGTCCATTCCCTTTATTATAAATGCCCTTTTCACCTCTGATAAGTGCCCCCATCCAAAAATGATAGGTGCCCCTTTTACTTTGACAAGTGCCCCGTTTCGTTTGTAATAAGTGTATATTTCCATTTTATGAAGTGGCCCTTTTCATCTCTGATTAGTGCCCCTTTAAGGTGTTAAAAATACACCTTTTCAGCTCAGAGACACATTTTTAAACATTATATTGGCTCATGCCCTTTTGAACTTCAAAGAATTCCGAGGTAATCGATAGCTCTGTGTTCAGGAATATAAAGGTTTAGATAATGTAGGAGTTTTCAAGTTAAAAGCAATTTCATTTTAAAAAGACTGAGACATCTTGATCACCATAATATGTTATTATGTCAAGATGTTTTTATCACCTCTCATCTTCCCCGAAACAATAGATTGTTCATATCCTCCTAGACACTAGGCGCGTACGCAGGTGGTGGGGGGGGGGGGGGGGGGGAGGCTGGCTGGCTGAGTAATGCGAAATTTTCGGTGCGATTTCCAATTTTACCCCCCCCCCCCCCCCCCTCTCGAAAATCCTGCGTACGTCTTGCTCCTAGATATGGGATTTTTTTTTTACTTTGAGGTTACCCTTTGTAGGTCCCTACAGCCCCCCCCCCCCTTTTTTTCTCCTTCTTTTCTTTCCAGAAAGTGGCATTTTTTGGTGGTGCATCCCCACATTACAAGACGCTCCGCCGCCCCTGTGCTTTATATTTTTAAAGAAATCAAGATTTAAAGATGAAAGTGAAGTTATGGTCAAGGGATTACATTGTGAAAGAAACTGTCTGGGAAAGGTCGATTCTGTACTTAGGTTTTGGAATCATTCAAAATAACAAAAATGACTCTGCTTCGATGTACAGTACATTATGTGGCAGAAATCTCTGTTCCAAACATTTACCTACTCCTTGATGACGTATAACGAATAAGAGAGCATTTGAAAACAATCTGTTAAAGATAAGCTCCAGTTCTGGTAATGGTGAGGAAAAAAAACATTGAAACAGTTTCTATTCAAATTCACACCAATTGTTTTGCTAAAGGAATTTGAATGAAATTGTGTAATTGTTTCAAAAGTGTAGCATTAACAAAATTAGAAAGCATATTAACCCCCTCCCCTTTAACCCTGCAGAACTCAATCTTTTCAATTCTTTTTAAAATGTTAGGTGTGTACAGACAAGAGTAATGCGCAACAGCGGTTCTATAAAAGGGTGTGGGCTGGAGGGGGGGGGGGGCACCCCCCCCCCCCCCACTCCGAGAACAACGGACCCCATGCGTGTTACCAAAATGTCCGGTAAAGGGGTACTTTTCGTGCGACAAAGTCCGGCCCGAGAATTGTAAAAAAAAAAAGGGGTTTATTAACTTTTCACCCGGAGATTTCTTTAAAAAGGGGTGTTTTTTCTTTTTTTCTCTCATCTCTTTGGACTCCTGAGAAATTATTCCGAATTTAGGGGGGTACATTAAGCATTTTTCATGATTTAGAGGGGTCTCCTAGGCAGGAAAAGCCCGCGAAAAGCCCGCGAAAGGGGGGGGGGGGTTCGGAAATGTTGGCAGTCCTCAGATAGGGGGTGCTTTCAAAAAGAGGGAACGAGCATATGCGTACCCTAAATAACACTGAGTGGGGGGGGGGGGGCTCAAGCTCTCGTTTTAAACATTCAAGTCCCCCTCGAAATTGTTGATTATAAATTAATTCAAGGGAGTGCAAGAAACGCTGGCCACCCCCCCCCTCCCCCCCCCCCCCCCCCCCCCCCCCTCAACAAAATGTGTTGTACAGAACCGCGTGCCTGGATGCTGGTCTTGACCGATCGATTGTTTGCACATATCGGTCAAGGCAAATAACATAACAATATTATCCAATTCCCCTTGATATCCTGCCAGAAGGCTATTTAGATACAGGCTTTTAATCAGCTAGAGGCGGATCCAGGATTCTCTTGCCGGGGGGGGGGGGGGTGCGATATGCCACTTGACATCGTTCCTCCCTCTGGATATTATTATGCTATAAAACGTTTTATGATTTGCACAGTTGAATGATTTCGTTCGTGGTCACCTCACGGAAGTATAGCAAGGGTTTCAGGGCATTCGAAGGTATATAAGCCGATCATAATTTGTAATAGTAATATTCTCCTCCACAATTCCAATGGGAAAGTTGCTCTCATGTGCCTGGAGGGGGGGGGGGGATAACCCGAAAAAAAGATTAATATGATTCACCAGCTGTATGAGTCTTTATAACCATGAACCTAATACTAGGTTCATGCTTTAACGGCCATCAGCCTTTGATGTCAGTTTATTACCCGGGTATACGGATAGGTGTACAATTACAATGAATGTTTGCCCTTTAGCTTGCTGAACCGTGATAAGAAAAAAAAGGCTTTATGGCTGTCGGGAGGGTTGTATACGTGTATCAAAGTACTTCTCATAGGGCACGTATAATGTGTATAAGCTAACTTGCAACACACATCCATTCGCCTATCTCCTCCTAGCTATTTGGTGAGTTTAACCATGGCCTTTTCATGTCCACATAATTTATATTTTCAATTGTATGCATGTTGACTTATTATAGGCTAAAGTACAATCATGTCTCGAATTAATAGCTCATTGCATGGGTTATAATTATAATGTATATAACTTATGTTGTTTGGTGCGACTCCAGTCCATGATAGGCCTATAATATAGGTAAGTAGAAGTAGACTACTGATTTTTTTGTTTAAAGGGAAGCGGACTAAATGAGAAAATACGTTATGAGTAATCGAAAGTTATACAGGCTTAGGGGTCGACTCATGGGAACGTCAATTATTGGCTGAATGGGTAGTGTCAGACATCTTTGCCCTTTTAAGCAGAGTGTGAAAGTCAAAATATCACGCTTATATTTTTTAGTCGTCTAGCTGCCACTACTACCACACAAAATAAGCACACCTTGTTCATTTGAAAGATTTTATCATAATACACAATAGTTCCGATGTGTTTTTTTATTTGTAGCGAACACCCCTAAATCTGAGGGGGCGTCCAAAAAAAGGGGCCATTTTGACGAAAAATAGTATTTTGTGAATAATAACATGAAACTTAAATTTACATTGTACATATTACATTTCAGATGAGTTGGCTCGACATGTGCCAGCAGCCGAAGGTACAACTTTTCATTTCATTTTTTGAGAGGGGGGGGGGGGGGCGTTTCTAAAACTGGTCCTTACCTTTAATGTTCTGTGTCTTATTTGAGTGTCTTATTTCATATACTGTAACTTTTTAATTTGTTCAAATGCATTTGTAAATTGTGAGTAATTTAGCCTTTAGTTCCCATTCACAAGTTGTAATACACTATTAATATAATTATCTACGTACAATTTGTATGAACAGACAACTACTCTGAAAAGAAAGCAGTACAAATCAAAAAGGCAAACTGGAAAAAGTTTGAATGATATCGCAGACAAAAAAAGAAAGTTATGGATTTTTGAAAGTTGTAATCTGTATACGTGTGGGCATCGGAAAATTTTCCCATTTGTTTCAACTAAAACATATCTAAAATATATGACTAGTGTTATAACTAGTGTTTTATGTAGACGACAAACGGGAAAGTAGCTTACGTCACAATTCACTGAACAAATAGACAATCAAAGATTTGCATTTACTGGTCTCATTTTTCAAACATTTATCCTTTAATATTGGTCAATTTTTTTTCAAAATTTCGCCATTCTGTTTCTCTTATTTTTCTGCTCTCATACAAACTTATTGCAAGCGTTGGACTGCTCTTTAAGTATTTTAAAAGCAAATTTTCGATGCAAAAGGCACCTGACGATTAGAATAGTAGAATATTAAAGATTAGAATAGGGAAAGATAATTAAAGAGTAAAAAAGCTCCCCTCAGAATATTGACTTTTGTTTGGGAATCAACTTGTTTTAATATCATTTCAATAGGTGTTACTTTCAAATACAGCCCTCGTCTCAAACAAATATATTACCAGTTCAGATGAACGTTTATGATAGTAATCTAATTCCCCTTTTTTCTTCTTTTTCCTCTATTTTTCGCTCGTCAGAAAAAGAAATCTGAACTGTAGAATCCCTTTTCCAAATTCTTGGATACACCTCTGACAGCACTCATGAGTAATCAGGACAGCGCCCTCTTAAGGCGGTCTAAGGATGCAGCTGGAGCCAAGATCGATGAGTCCGCTGCAGCCTTGCATGAACTTAGCAATGACATCTGGACTCACCCAGAGTTAAACTTTGAGGAACGCCATGCCCATGCTAGCCTGACAGACTTTCTCGAACGGGAAGGCTTTGAGGTATATTCAGCCACGGTTCTAAAATATTATATTATAGCAATAACATTCTGACTATTTGTAATCTATGTATATATATTTTTTTCAAGTCAATATATTTAAATGTTACAAAAATTATGTTTGTCATTATTTTGAGGGATCCATATTTTCCAAGCTCTGCTTTTCAGTGGATCTCTCCATTTCCACAGGTTTATCTTTAAAAAACTTAAAAAAAAAAAACCCTTACACTGGATATTTATGTATACTTTCTATTTCATAACTTTAGGCCATGTAAAATGTATTTATTATTGAATGTTGAATTGTATATCTGATTTCTTGTCAAAATTACTGTTCTGTTGGAAATGAAAAATAAAAATGATATTGAAACTGAAGAGGCCTATGCATATTCTGGAATGACGAACCAGCAGAATATAACGAACTTTTTGAAGTAGCGATCGAACCTTTGGAGAAAAAAAAAGACATTGGGGTAAATGAGTCTTGGGAATAAAACAAACCTTTGGAAATTAGGGGTATATCGGTAGGCCTTTCATCAAAATTAAAAATGGCAAATGGGGAAAGAAAAGAACTTAAGGAAAGGGAGGGGGATCAAAAAGGAAAATGACCCTTGCACTGCCAAGCCTTCCTCCTAATCGCTAGCCCTGTCATTTTCATATTTCATTCATCGAGTAAGGGGCCATGTCCCTCAATGGCTGGACAATTTCTACGCCAATGGTGATTGTTCATATTTGTTTAAGAAACAAATAATAAGAGATTTTGTAAAAAAAATAAAAAATAATAATTATGATACCTGTGATCGTTATCAAAGTATTCTTAAGACCCCATGCAGAGGAACTTATATCTTTTGAAGGTATTTCTTTCTTCTTTATTACCTTGTATATTCCAAGATATGAATGTATTTACACATGACAAGTACAATAAATACATCATTAAACCAACCAACCAACCAATCAATCAAGCAATCAATCAATCAATCAACCAATCTATCTTAAAATCCAATTAATTCATTTCTAAACGAGAGTATAAAACTCCTTTTGTCATTTTTAACGTGTAATGTAATGTAATTTTAAATGTGTTTTTTAACAATCCTTTTAACGTGTCAATATTTAAAAATGCGATTTATCACTTTTTCATGTCAACATTTAAACATGAGCAATCCAGCTTCTGCTGCTTTTCATGTAAAATGACAATTACGATGCATGTATTTTGAATTTGCATAATGAACCATGATTGAATTGAATAAATCAATAAATCAACCAATCAATCAATATATCAACCAACCAACCAACCAACCAATTAATCAATCAATAAATCAATCAGCCATTAAATCAAGTAACATTCAATGTTTGTTCGTTGGTTTACTTTTTTTAAGGTCACGAAGAACTTCCATCTTGAGACAGCATTTAAGGCTACATATGGGACCGATGGTGGTGTCCATGTGTGTGTAATCTGCGAGTACGATGCTCTTCCTGAGATTGACCACGCCTGTGGACACCCCCTGATCGCTGAGTCTGGAGCAGCTGCAGGGCTAGGGATCAAAGCCGCACTCGAGCTGGCCGATGCACCGAAAGGAAGGGTATGCTAAGTAGATGGCCAATAAATCAATCAACCAATCAGAACAATCAATCAATCAACCAATCAATCAATCAACAAGTATCATTTTTTTTAGAGTGAGGGTGTTAAAGCACACAACCACTACGGAACTTCAACCTAGGAGGATAACCTATTTGAAAACTACCATCATTTGCGGATCCAGAACCCCCCCCCCCCGTATGCCTTAAATACGACCCAGAACAATAGAAGGTTTCCTCTAATTGTGCCCCTGGCGGCTGCAATAGGTTCGACCACAGAAGGCGCCCAATAAATGTGATTGTGATGGGCTTTTCAGCTAGTGAATATTCATGTCATTAGGCAAATTATTATAGTATGATAATTATTATATCAACAAGTTTAATTGTCATACAATCATTTCAACACAACAACACAGGTCACAGTCATGGGTACCCCTGCCGAAGAGGGCGGAGGCGGGAAGATTAAAATGATTGAAACAGGAGCCTTTCAAGGAATAGATGTCGCTATGATGGTACATCCCTACCCGCGTAATGTATCCAGACCAGTCATTCTGGCTTGTACAACGTAAGTTTTTTTCCTTCCTTTTCCCCCTTTTTAGCTTTTTATTTTTTTTTTTTTTAAAGAAGAAGTATATGGAACATATTCGCAAAGACTTTCAAGAAAACTTCTCGAGGGAAACATCCGTACCTTACTGTATATCCTAGATCTAGAGATATCATATCATGATTATTCAATAATATACATAATTATATTATACGCAGATTAAAAAAAAATGATGGAACTGAAATTGCCCGGCCTTAATATTTCTCCACAGTCCTTAGTAAAGTGTTAATCGGGCTTATATGAAACAGGTTAAAGTCATAAAGTGATGATGCAGTGACATAAACATATTGAAAACTTAACGTATAGTGACGTTTATTTATTTATTTATTTTATTTTATTTAGATCACAATTTAGTTCACCGCAGATATACCTCTTGGGGGGGGGGGGGGGGTGTAGTTGTGGGAAGGGTATTGGATGTGATGCCCCAATGAAAAGTATTATATATCACATGATACGTTAATTTGGAAAGAAGAATTACATTGAATTACATGTACTGAATGGCTAAATTTTAATACCTATAAATAATTATCGGCTGTCCGACCAAAATTTGATTGTAATGGGAAAATGACCTCGTGATTGGGGAGTGGATCTCAAGGGAAACTTCTAATTAAACCGTCCGATTTCTGGTATCCCCTTCCGGACCCTTTATTTTGTGTCTAGTTGATTTAGCAAAATTCAGTCATAGCAATATAGTACATAGTTACTTAGCTTTCGATGTCAACGCCGCCCTTTTTTTAGAAGACAGACGCTACGCCACTGTATCATACCAAATCCACCTATTTTTTTAAAAAAATCCTAGGATGGAGATAACGTTCACTGGTCGGGCAGCACACGCATCGTCATGCCCGTGGGAGGGGGTGAACGCTTTGGATGCGGCTATCTTGTGCTATCAAAACATCTCCGTCATGAGACAACAACTTAAGCCTGAGTGGAGGGTCCATGGTAAGCATTGAATTGGCTGAGGTGGGGGGGGGGGGGGGGGGGGGGGGGGGGGGGGGGGGGGGGGGGGGAGGGAGGAGGGGGGGGGGGGGAGGGGGAGGGGAGGGAAATTATCAGGGTTGATGCACTGTTTGTAATGGGTCCCCCGCTGTAAAATGTGAAATAATATCAGGTTCAAATATCAATATCGTTTACAGCATAGACGTACTGGCCCATTTTGAAAGGTGGTTGATATCCTTTCCCGATTAACGTGTAGTAAAATTTTATAATTCAAAAGATTATAGCACCGCTAAATTAAAGCTCATTAAACAACACCAATATGGTACAGGTGATATCACTTGATGTACGTGGCTGAATAGTTCTACTAATTTAACTTCTGTACTTTGTATAAATACCCACACCCCTCTATTGTTTTTTTTTTAAATTATAATTATTTTGCCTACATATTGAACAAATTTCACTCTAACGCATTTCTTTTTCACGAGACTTATTACAAACATCGTCCCTAAAAGAGTCTGTATCTAACTGTCGTTCATGATATCAAGCCTAGCTGTTATCTCGATAAGTCTATTGAACCTTCAGATTAATTACATCATCACTGGATGGACACACTGGTATTATCAATTACTAATCTTATAATGACTAACGTGGTTCCTCATTTATATCTCCCTCCAGGCGCGTACGCAGGGGGGGGGGGGTTAGGGGGTTAACCCCCTTTGGTATTTTTTATGTGTGTATTTTTAAGAAACCCCCCTAAAAAAAAAAAAAAAAAAAAAATTATGCCCATGGCTCACCTAAAAAAGATGACCTTACCACCCCAACGAAGTGTCCTCCTACCCTCCCCCCCCCCCCCCTCCGCTTATTCAGCGGCTGGCTGAGTCGTTGCGAAATTTTCGGCCCGATTTCAAAATGTTAACCCCCCCCCCCCCCCCCCCCCCTTGAAAAAATCCAGCGTACGCCACTGTCTCCTCCTTTCAGGTACCATTATGAAGGCAGGCGACACTCCCAGTATTATACCCGAGGAATCTCAGATGAGCTTCTATTTAAGAACGGTAGACAGCGTTGACATGCCCACACTCAAGGAAAAGATCGGCGGATGCGCAAAGGGAGCAGCAACAGCGACGGGATGCGAGGTAAATCCGAGGGAAGCCAAGAATACACGAACTAAAACCGATTTATACCCGAGACACACCGACAGACTCTAGCTCTTGTCGGTGTGACCGGGTAGCATATGATGTGTCCTTAAAGAGGAAGATTTAAAATGTATTAAGCATATCCAAAGCCGAAATGACACCCCCTCTCTCCCCTCTTAAGGAAAAAATAAGGGGGATTTGGGAAACAACCTTCTTTTTTCCCCTCCAATTATTGAAGGAAATAATCATTTTAACAGCTCAGTATAGCTTTAACATTATTGCCCGATTCTGCAACACTATATCGAGATATCCGTAGCTTTAAGCCATCGATAACAAATATAGAAGTAAGAAAGAGAGACATTGAAAGATAAGAAATGTAGGGACAGAAGTAAAATGTGATTTAACTTTAGTATCACCAGGGATGGGGCTAAACCTTTAATTATCACGACACCTCTCAAAAGTAAAAAAAAAAAAAAACGTCTAGTGATGCCCTGGTGTAAATAATCAGTGCAGATATATAGCATTTACCAATTTTGTTTTGATATTTGTTGAATTGTATTTGCACAGGTAAAGTACTCCTTTGGAGGCGACTACGCCAATTTGGTCACCAACGATACATTGGCGTCGGTGTACGAGCGTCAGCTTACGGATCTCTCCGTCGACTACTCAACCAGTGAAGTGACGTTCTCTACCGATATGGGGGATGTTTCGTACGTGGTTCCAAGCATCCATCCCTTGTTTTACATAGGCACTGAAGCTGCTAATCACTCAAGGGAATTTAATACTGCAACGGGTAATATTCCAAAAAATCGCTAATAAAAAAAAATTAAAAAAAAAGGTTTAGCGTCCTGTCTTTTTGAAAATTAGGAAGGAGGAGGCCCTTTTTTTTCTTCAAAATGGCCGCTCGGTACATTTTTCCTGACAGTCTATTTTTCAAGATGGCCGCCGGCATTAAAAAAAAAAAAAAAAAAATCAGAAATAGAGCCATTTTAGCAGTGTTTTTCATGTTTTTTTTTTTTTAATTAAACAATTTTTTAAATTAAAAAAAAAAAAAAATTTAACGGAGGAGGCCCAAAAAGGAAGCCGACGGGGACGCTAAACATGTATATTTTGTTAAATGGCCATAAAAACATGTACTTAGATTATTGGTAGTGCATGTTGCCCATAAGAGACATCAAATCATGGTAAAACTACTACTTGTAGACGCCTTGAGCATCCCATGTGATGGATGTGTACATAATATGAATGTAGCTAATATTGTTATGTGTTAGTAGTATTAATCTGTATTATCATTATTGTTGTTTTTATTATTATAATTATTATCATAATTTTATATTATCATCATGATTACTTTGATTGTTGTTATTATTAATATCATTATCATCATCATTATTATCATTTATGTTATAATTATCATTATTGTTATCATCATCATTATTTTTATTATTATTATTATTATTATTAATAGCATTATTGTCTTGTCCTTCAGGTGCTGACGAAGCTCAGAAGCCAACGCTAGCCCAGGCTAAGGCCATGGCTTTCACGGGTCTCGAACTGATGCAGCCTGGTAACAGCCATCTCTTAGACAAAATCAAGAAGGAATTTAACAACAAAGTAGCCCCTAAATAATGATCGATGCCAGAAGATCAGAACCGGTGTACGATTCAATTCATCAGTCAGAAAAATTGAGGACTATACTCAGTTTTCGGCATAAGTAGAATACTTAGCTGGGATAAATGCTAAGTAAAACATTGTCACAATTCAAGACAGTGTTAAATTGAATACGGGCCCTGATCAGTGAAATCAGTGACGGATTCAGGGAAGGTGGTAATTATCTTTTTTAATAGCAACTCGCTCTCTCTCTCTCTTTTTTCTTCTTTTTCTCTGTTTTTTTAATCCATAATTTCGGTTTCTACTCATACTATATTTGTCATCATTTTGTATTATGATAATCAGATATTTGAAATACATGTATTTCATTTTAATTTACATAATGAATGAGAAGTTTTGACCGAATGAAAAAGAAAAAAAAATTGCTCTCTCACTTGTTATGTTATTTTAAACTGAGGGCTGCCAGCACATCAAGGTTCATGCTTACGTTGCATGTATGTAGCCCTCTTGTACCATGTTTATGTTATTCATATTGATTATTCATAAATCTTGTAACTTATTATGTTTTTTTAAAACATTTTCTATATGTTATGAATAATCATGTACCGTATTAGGAATAATGTATCAAATACAAATGACACATAAATGCACATAAATATGTATGTTCGAAAAAAAAATGCTAATGTCATTTTATTTTGTATATAAAAATTAATTTGGGAGTAAATAAATGTTGCTTTGAATTAAATTGAGATAGGTCTATAGAGTTTGATCCTTCTTGATTATGTGCTGTCAATTTGTTTGTGAGTTTTCATTCCATGTAGGAGATATTTCCTGAGGCACTTCGACCAAAATGAATCCCCACATTGGATTAACAGTGGACAGTGATAGGAGGAGGATGATGATAACCCATAACTTTTAAAAAGTTTGCATGCAAGGTTCAATCACAATAATTTTTCCAGAGATGGCAAAATACGACAGAACATAATGTATGGGGTCCGCTCGCTATTCATAAGGACGACTATTCATAAGAACCGCTATTCATAATTTGAGAAAAGGCTCGTTATTCGTAAGGACCACTATTTATAACCAAAGAAGAGGGTCGCCGTTTAGAACAACAAAGCACCAACGTGCTTCTAAAAATATAAACATTGCCAAGCTTTCACATAACTGAATAAACATAATTTCACGCGCCCCCACGCGCCGTAATTATTTATGACCGCGAATCCTTTAGCCGCGGACCAGATTAAACACATTTCCCAGGGCAATGTACGTGGCAATGAAAATCGGCTCGAACATAAAAACAGGCAGAAGAAAGCAGCCAAATCTGGTATCAACTTAAAGCATAGACATCACAGGAGGCGCGATAGCTCAGTCGGTAGAGCATTTGTCTCGTTATCCGGTGACCCGGGTTCGAAACCAAGTCGATGCGCTAGTGCCCTTTGGTAAGGCATTAATCTTTATTACCAGGTCCTCAGAGAGGACCTTTAATGTGAAATTCAAAGAAAATCACAAATATGTCAACTAATGTGTCACTAAAAACCAGTAAGTTAACAGATGGCCATCGTACAAGTTTTAGGTCAATTACATATCGGGTGATTTATAAAAATACAAATACAACCCCCTCAATAGCAGCTGGGATATACGAGAGATTCGCCGGAAAAATAACGATGTTTAATGACGTCACATGGACCAATACTGCCAAAGCAGACGACATCCCATAAAGAATGAACATAATTGCAAAGCTATTATTTGTCAAATTATAATGAGTTTATTGTATATAAATGTAATGGCATGCCAAACCATTCAAAAGAGAATATGACCCGATTCTGATAACTAAAATCTGTTGCTTATAAATACACAAGATAGGGGTTAATTAACAATCAAAGAAACCAGACTTTCAAATTGAACCCCCCCCCCCCCCATTATTATCATTACTTCGAATGTTTCCAAGCATTGAATTTTTATAACATTGTCGAATCAAAGTTTCAACTTTGCAATAATGAAAATAAAGTTATTTTTTAAAATCAACCTACTTTAAGCCGTCGGTCTTCTGGTTGCTTACTAACAAGCATTTATTGCTTTCTTAGCTGTCAGGTAAAATAACCACCACTATCATAACCACCACTATCAGTAGAAAAACATTTGGAACGACGTTAATCTACATTTTCCACTCTCCACCCAGGTGTTAAATGGATAGGATGCGAAAGTTTGCTCAGCATTGAGAGCGTCTGTAAAATGTCAGTGGAGTGGAGAATGTGCATACATTTTGTAAAGCGCGTAGAGACATTGTTGATGTATTAAGCGCTATATAAAAGCGGAATATTATTATTATTATTATTATTATTGGGACATATACTTTCAAATAGATATTTGGAACGAAGCTTTTTAAAACAGGATAAAGTTGAACTTAATTTTATAGCAGTGGGTATTTGGTTCCCTTTCTTCAAGCCAGCATCAATTTAATGAATTAAGTGAAGAAGTACGAAGTAAGTCTCACTTTGGGTTGATGAAAATGGTCTTTTCGACGAGTGGTATATGAATGGATATTTCAATTTTGAATAAACATATTACTGTACTTCACATGAAAAATGTTATGTCTGCAGAGTACATACAAATTAGAGTATTGATTGTAATCAAATGGTATAAAGGCAAGATTTGCAACTGTTTAAAGAGTGGTATACTTGGACTTTGCATTTGTGACTTTGTCATATTTTTTAGAGACCTTTTCTGTAAAATATATAATTTTTCAAATGTGATTTACAGTACTTCCCCAAATAAAGTTGCAGTAGTTTAGATGCGGTAACACAAGGCTATTAGACAGAATATATAAAACATTACTAGGCAATATACATTTCGATTTTTTAATAGAGAATTAAGATACCAATATATTTAGCAAGTTTTTAGGCATTTCCAATATATGCACATTAAAATCTAAAGACTCATTAATTGTAACTCCCCAAAATCCTACATTTTTCAAATTAGATTTAAAAGGATTATTAATAACAACAGGTAATAAATTAAAGGCACTTTCCTGTTCTTTGACCTAAATATGACATAATTTGTTTTCGTAACATTCAGAGAAAATTTATTTACGTTAAACCATAAAGAAACTTTAGGAACTTCCCTGTTTACTTATGAAACAAGCATTTATATGTTACTGTTAGTCGTAATCAGGCGCGTACGCAGGGGGGGGGGGGTGCACTTACACCCCCCCCCCCCCCCATTTTAAAACGCCCCCTTTCAAAGAATCCTACGTACGCCACTGCTCTTAAAAGCACATATGTCGTAACAAACAGGGACAACTTTAAACAAATGAAGATGACATACGTCTTTATTCGCAAAGAACGAATGAAACCTTTCAGTGTCAAAAGTAATTGGTCTGGCTTCTGACTACATACTATATATATTTATAGATAGCAATTATGGAGGTTTAATTTTCCTCCGTCCAATAACAACATGTTTACGTGTTTTGCAATGAATGACTAAGTATTGATATCGCTACGACGATCTTCCTATTCGCATAATTAGAGAATTTGCATGTGAATTAAGTGTACCGATTACTAAGATCCTTAATATATCTTTTAGACAAGGAGTTGTCCCTTCACAGTGGAGATCCGCTCATCAAGTAACTCCTATTCAAAAATCGCACCCACCTTGTATTAATAATCTGCGTCCTATAGCTTTGACTTCACATTTTTCTAAGTTAGCTGAATCTTTTATGGCTCAATGTTTATTGAAAGATATTGAGAAACTCATTGATATACATCAGTTCGGTAACAGACCAGGGTTATCTACTACACATTATCTTGTTGGCCTTTTACCCCGGCCCCCCACTCAGTGTTATTTAGGGTACGCATATGCGTGTTCCAACCGACCCCCCCCCCCCTTTTCAGCAAAAGTCCGGTGTGTAAAGTCAATACGGCTCGACCATTTTCTTTTGTATACGAGCCTTTTTCCGCACCCCCCCCCCCCCCCTTTTCAGCAAAAGTCCGGTGTGTAAAGTCAATACGGCTCGACCTTTTTCTTTTGTTACGAAAAGGACATTTTGGCAACACGCATGCGGTCATTTTGAAACCTGAGTGGGGGGGGGGGGGGGCCGGGCCTTTTACATCATCTTTATAAACATGCAGAAAACAACAGGTCTATATCAACTATTGTATCTACAGTCTTTAAAAAAGCTTTTGATCGCTTGGATCACAACATTCTAATTGAAAAAATGGTTAATATGCACATGAGACCTTGGATAATAAGTTGGATCATAAGTTTTTTAGAATGTCGTAAACAGAGTACATTATATAATGGAATTCTGTCTGATATTACATTTTGTCATGCCGGTGTTCCCCAAGGGACACGCCTTGGCCCAATTCTGTTTTCAATTATGGTTAATGATTTATGTGAAAATATTCCTATACATTACTTCAAATATGTTGATGATTTATCTTTAGTACAATGTCGTAAATCAACAGACGTTTCACAATTACAACCCATACTTAACTCTGTGCAATACTGGTCTCAATCAAACAATATGTCACTCAATCCTTTGAAGTGTTTTACCCTGCAGGTTACTTTTATGAAAAATCCTGCTCCTCCTGAAGTTCTTTCCATTAATGACTCTACTCTATGCAATGTACAAACTCTCAAAATTCTTGGAGTAATTATACAATCTGATTTAAAATGGAATTTACATGTTAATGATTTAGTCAAAAGATGCAATAGAAAACTGTACATGTTGAGGAAACTTAAGAAATTCAACTTACCTTCTAAGGATTTAGTGACAATATACGTAGGTTATATACGACCAATTTTAGAATATTGTGCTCCCGCGTTCCATAGCAGTCTTACAGTAGAACAAAATAATAATCTTGAAAAAATACAACGTAGAGTATGTAAGATTATTTTAGGGCCTAGTTACATTACCTATTCTAATGCATGTCAAGTATGCAATTTACCAACTCTTGAGGAGAGGAGACTAGCACTTTGTAGAAAATTCGCAAAATCTCTTTCAAATCACTCTATTTGTCAGACCTGGTTACCTAAGAAAAAAAACACTAATATCACTCTTCGCCGTATTCCCATTTATCAACAATTTCAATTCAAAACAAACAGATTTAAAAATAGCCCACTGTCATTTCTAGTTGACATACTCAATAAAAGTTGGAAAAAAAATTGTTTTATTTTGTACTTTTATCGTTATTGCAGGTATACTAAGTGCTTGTCTCCTCCCCTCAACAGGCTGTTTAAAATGTACCCATTTTAATCTTTTTACCATGCTTGTATTGACTTTTATAGGACATTTGTAAACAATTACAGCTGTATTTCTGGAAACTTGTGCAATGTGTTTATGGATTTTAGTTACAGAATCGAAGTCTTATTTTTGATATTGCTAGTTTTTTTTACATGTATATATCTAAAAGTGTTATCTATTGTGCCGAACATGTAAACATGAATATTCCAGCCAAGGCTGTCCTTCATGTAAAATTGTATTTGTATATGAATCATATTTCTGCTCGAATAAAAACCATTTTTTAATTGAATTGAATTGAATGTATGGTTTAGGCCTTGAACGTTGGCTCGCCGTTCGCACAGACCTTCCTTTAGCCCTAAAGGTTCAACGCGGGATCCTAGCTACGAAAGCACATGATCTTCGGAAATAACACAATCTGTCGACGAAGATAGTGGTTGTCGGTGCAAAAATTCATCTGAAATATAAAGAAAAGAACGCTACAACCTGGCAAAACCTACAAGGACTAAACAGGTATTTCCCAGTTTCCATCTTCTTTTGCCTGTAAAGCATATACCCTTAAAACAGATAGGTGTCTCCCCCCCCCCCCCCCCATATTTTGACCGATTACCTTTAAAAGTTATGCTATGAAGAAGAAAAAAAAGATTTTAAATATCACATATCACTTTCACATTCATTTATTCCAGCAATTACGAAGCCGACCCGAATTTCTGATCACTCATCAACCCTAACAGATGTGAGTATATGCTCTAGCTGGTGTAGATCTTCCTATGAACTCCAAATGTACAAAATTCAAAATCCCGTCGCCGTATATAATTACTCTGAAGAACCAAGTTATATTAAAATGTTCCCTTCTGTAAATCCGATGTGGAATCGAAGTATAATAGTTGTCGACTACAATGTTTCCTCGATAAAGTCCAATAAATTAATTTGCCACCGAATAATGTCTACGTCCATCCTCTAAAAAATCTACAAGGTGAATGAGAATTGTCAAGTATAAATACGCGTACGTATGAAAGAAACCGCGCGGCTGACTCAAAGGGTGTCGGCATGTTATTGTTTTCTCTCAAGATACCGCTAAGGGTCATCACAGAAGAGAAGCCGCCGCGAACTCGTGATGTCACTGATAAATGTAAACCATTTATATCGCCCTATGTTCGATAAAATTCTTAATTGTCTATGAGTCTATTTTTCGAAAGTCCTTGCTTAATTACTGCGCATGTTTGGAGTTTTTAACGATCATTTTTGTTGTAAGGAAGAAACCTTATATTGATTTATGTCTTCGGTTATTGGTTGTTTCGAAATGAGATGCGTCAATTTTAAAAGCAGTTCCCGTTGAACATCCGACTAATATATGTGATAATGCCTTTGGAACGGTTGCAAATATAAGAATATTACTTGGCAACTTTGTCGTGTTTAGTCGGGCGAACCGCCACCTGATAGCCGAACCATCTCGCTTTCCCGGCAGTGGGTCACGCATGATAGTGACTCAGAATCAGAGGCTGCACTGGAAATAGTAAGTAAAGCTTTTTTGCTTTTTCCATTATATTCGTAATAAATATATTAATCTTCACAAAAAAGTGAAGTTATGATAAGGATTTGCACTGTTGCCGGTGAAAATGGAATTTTTTCTTTCACCTCTTTCATTAAATGGTTTGGACAATATGGTTTATTCTTGATAGGTAATGTTTAAATCTTCTCAGAACTTTACTGATTGATTTGGTGAGTCACATAGATTGAACGATATAGTACTGAAAAGAAATAATCTTTTTATTTACCGATAAATTTGTTTAAATCAATAGTTAATAAAAAGAGGTAAGAAAACAATTATTCAAACTTCATTGGCAATATGGTATTTAAACATGTATACCCGAAATGTGATAGCATCAGTCTAAATAAAAACTGGTGCGTTGTCATCATAATTCGGATTTGTGGAGGTAACATGTATAATCCACAATTAATTGTTGATCAGAATACAAATCTTCCTCCCATCATTTACTCCATGCTGCCTAAAAAAGTTTAAGATTCAACCATGCTTGGTTTTAAAATCGTAGACTATGAAAAAAGAGCTTTCACGATGACCCAAAGAGAAAAATAGGGTAAACATTTTGAAAAAATCCTCTGTGTGCCTATGCCTGGCTTGAGCCATAATGCATGGCCGTCTATATTTATGGAAACTTCCCCCTACCCTAGCCCCCGCTGCGTACAGTCATGGTTCAGTGACAAAGCAATGGCCTCGTAACTGTGAGGCCCCAGGCCCGCCCCCCCCCCCCACTCAGTGTTATTTAGGGTACGCATATGCTCGTTCCCTCTTTTTGAAAGCACCCCCTATCTGAGGACTGCCAACATTTCCGAACCCCCCTTTCGCGGGCTTTTTGCGGGCTTTTCCTGCCTTGGAGACCCCCCTAAATCAGGAAAAATGCTCAATGTACCCCCCTAAATTCGGAATAACTCCTCAGAAGTCCAAAGAGATGAGAGAAAAAAAGGAAAAACACCCCCTTTTTAAAGAAATCTCCGGGTGAAAAGTCAAATACACCCCTTTTTTTACAATTCTCGGGCCGGACTTTGTCGCACGAAAAGTACCCCTTTACCGGACATTTTGGCAACACGCATGCGGTCATTCCGACCTCTGAGTGGGGGGGGGGGGGGGGACGGGGCCCCAGGATCAAAAACGTGTCGATGTGCTATATTTGTGCCCCTTTGTGGGGCATTAATCCTCATTACTGTCATTTATGACTTAAGGGCGTAGGTCCCCTAGTTGATAAGCATAGTAGCATACACATGCTTTAGCAGTCATGCAAAACACACACTCACAAATTATTATTCAATAAAATCTGATTTAAATTTAATTTAAATTATTTCAAAAATAATTCCATAAATTTGGGGAAAACAAAAATATTCCAACTTTAATTATGAGCGACAGTGTACCTGTCATAATAAATGACTTATGTAATCAAACTCTGTAACTAAGTACTTTATCCTCGTAAAGATATATTTTAGATTTAACGAATCAGCAACTACTGCTATTTAGTTTTAGGTGTCATCAATTGTCACTAAACTTAATTACCGATTTTGAGTGAATCAGTTGAGTTTTGTACAGTGGTATTTGAAATGTTGAGAATTAATAGAATAGGTTCAATACACAGGACACAGCCAGGATAATAATGCAGCTGTGTGTGAATTAGGATAGACTACAGTACAAAACTAGTCTACATCAGTCCCGGGATTTGATCAATTTTTCTAGGTTCAAGATATTTTACAATCCCCCTTTTTTAGTTTTCTCAGGAGTCCAAAGAGATGAAAGAAAAAGAAATACACTCCTTTTTTTTTATAGAATTCTCGGGCCGGACTTTGTCGCATGAAAAGCACCCCTTACCGGACATTTAAAGTTGATACTCTAAGCAAATAAATGTCCCTTAATTTGTTACCTACGTCAAGTATATGTTATTTTTAAGTTTTTCAATTACTTAGTACACTGTTAAAACAAGTAATACAATTTTTAATCAAGTTGGTTAAAATTTTAATCAACCACGGATTACCAGGTGAATCACACAATCGTTGGTTAAACTTTAACCAACAGCCTGTTGATTAAAATTTAACCTGTGGTTGATTAAAAATTTTAATCAATTATTGGTTAAAAAAAATTGCTCAATGTTGGTTAAAATGGTGTTGATTAAACTTTAACCATTTGTTGATTAAAACTTTAATCTTTTGTTGGTTATTTATGCTTTGTTCGGGGCTGATTCACATGATGTTGGTTAAACTTACATGGGTCGTTGGTTAACATTGTAACCATTGTAGGTTAATTCTTTGTTGATTCACACGATGTTGGTTAAACTTTAGTGGGTTGTTGGTTACAGTTATAACCACTGTTGGTTAAACTTACGGAGGTTTGGAGGTCTTATCCTCGTGTTTGCAGGTAAGAAATTGTTTAATATGATTATCATCAATGCTAAGATTGTAAGGAAGAAGTGAAATAAGGTTCTTGCTCAAATTAAAAACGCTTTGTGTCCTGGTCCGTAGGTTGTAGCTCAGCCAGTAAGTGTAACGGATGACCTACCCAAATTGCATGCATAAAGACGTTTCACTTTATGATGACATCTTATTTTATATTTAATTGTTTTAAACAATTAGATTTTAAAAATGAGATTATTATTCATGCATGCAATTTGGGCAGGTGATCCGTAATAAGCCTACACTTCTCCTTCTTTAATTGGGTCTGCCTCCTTCACGGTTGAAGATTCTTGCAGACTGATGAGTGTGTGTGTGTGTGTGTGTGTGCTTACGAGAGCCAGGTGCACGGTGCAAGTAAAATGTTACTTATTGGTTGAGCTACGTACAGTAGGGGACACAAATCGGTTTTGATTTGAGCAAGAACCTTATTTCACTTCTTCCTTACAATCTTATAATTGATGATGATCATATTAAAATAATTTCTTACCTGAAAACACGGAGATAAGACCGTCCAAACCCCAATTTCTCAGGTCCTCGCGACAACCTCCATTGTTAATTTTGTCGCACGCGTAAACTGCATGTACTTTATTTGTATGTCGAGCGATCGCTAGCTACGCGCTTCGATATCGTTCCGTTGGGTCACGTGACCAGTACTTTAATCAACATTGATTAAACTTTAACCGGAAGGGGGCTATCATTACTGTCGGAATTTTGTTTTTAATCCATGCTGGGTTACAAATTTTGCCAACGACTTAGACTTAACCAACATAGGTTAAAAGGAATAATTTTGATCTACACTGTTTTTAACCAACGCAAGATTAAAAGTAAATTTTAAACAACACTACATTTTTAACCATTGAGCGTTTTTTAATCAACAATTTTTTAACCCGCAGTTTTTTTAATACTTGTTTTAACAGTGTATATCACACAAAAAATCTGTCTACCCGAAATCTTCAATTGAAATGTCGAAAATATCCGCCTCTCTTTGCATAGAAAATCAGTCACGGCGCTGGTCTATTATTTATGACCTCACGTCCGGGAAAGAGTATATTCACGTACCCGGATGTTCCATAGCAAACATGTGCAGAGTGATACGATTTTCTGCATATTTTTGTTTCAAAGGCTGAAAAGTCTAATAAATTATAATTCTATGTACAATTCTTTACCTTTCCCTAGTACTTCATAGGATTAATATCAATCCCCCTTTTAAAAATTATGACATATACATGCCAACGATGTGCTATTAGTCGATATTTTCACCATGTAATTTTTGTTTTGGTGTTGAAATCGGCCCATGCACAGTTCATTACCATACACTACAGCGATCTCCCGATGGTTTCTTCTTCCTTTTTCCCCATGTCTTTCGCGTTCCTTGGCCCTGAAGATCCTTCATCTACCAATTCTGACACCGGTAGTCAGGAGCAAGTCTTTGTTAGTTGTTTTTCTTAGCTGGCAACGTCGCTTTCATTCTATTGCAATTGCCGATAAACATATAACTAGCGCACGTACGTTCCATCACAAGCAAGCAGCGCCTTGAGCAGCGGCTTGGTCTTACCTCCCGATTCTGCTCGCTTCACGAACGTTCATGCAAGAGCCGCGTCACTCGCCAAAATATTATAGAGGAAGCGCGCTTGCATGATCTCGTTCAAGTTTGATATTTTACAGCATAAAATGTTTAACTGGTACTGTATCCTTTTTTGAGGCAGTCACATGTACACATCTATGATAAGTACTATCATAGTTCTAGACCTATTGGTGTTATTACGGGGGTTAAAAGCTTTCTATTTATGGAATTATCTCAGTATTTGGGATTGTCTTAGAGTACCAACTTTAAACAAGTGATTCATAATGCATGTATGGTGGGAGAAAAGTTGGAATAATTTTTTTTTTAAAAGAGGTATAGCTTTCGTTCCCTGAAAGAACAATTATCTGAGTTTACGTTCCTGTAAATTATCATCACTATATTTTTATCAATTTTAATCATTCTCCACTGCAGATACGTGCATTCCTGTGCCCATTGAAGTATGGCGACCGATTTTGAGCTGACGACCGAATTGCCAGGCTATCCCAGCGTAGATTTTACGTATAGACTGGTAGCGGTTGTCCTTTGTGGTCTCATCTGTTGTGTGGGTGTGTGTGGTAATACATTGGTCCTCGTCGCGATCTCGGCCTCACGGAGGCTACAATCCTATAGCAACCGATTCTTGGGCTTCCTAGCCATAACGGATCTCCTAACCTGCCTCCTCCTGCCTATACAGATTGCTGCTCTGTTAGATGCTAAGTCGAAGTTCTTTCACCTGGCATGCAGCGTTGCAGCAGTGATGGGATACGTTACGCTAGGAGCAAGTGCCTTCACGTTGGTCCTCATTGCTTTTAATCGCTACATCTGCCTCACCCAATCACTGGCCGTCAAAAAGAGGGTGTTTTCGCGTTGCAAGTCGACGGTGATGGCTTCATTTGGAGTCCTCTTTCCTCTCATAACAACTTCGACATTTGTGGTAATCGGAAAAGCTAGAACGGGTCACCTCGGCAGTTTATATTGCACCATCGCGGACGGGCCCTTACTGGATATGGTGGCTGGCTCATTCCTACTCAGTTGTTTAGTTGTGACACTTATCTTGTATCTTCTTATTGCAAAAGTGGTTCGGTCGCACTCCAGGAGGGTACTTCCACCGAATCGGGCATTTCAAGAAAGCGGTAAAAAGTCAGGTATCCGGACGGGGACGACTTCGAACGAGGCCTGCATTCTCGGTCAACAGGACAGACGTAGTCGTAGAAATTATGACTCCAGCAAAGCAGGCTCAAGCAACCAACCGGCAACGCTTTCGGCCACCCTGGGGATGGCGTTGCGCATTAGAGAGCCTGGCACCTCCAATCCAGATAAGATTTTCGTTCCTGCGACAACACAACTGCCAAATCGTAGCATAACAACGAGAGAATCAATCTCTTGCACCCCTAGGTCTGTCAGTGTTTCGACTATCCAAGCTATAAGCACAATCGTACAGGATCAGGAGGGAACCACAAGAAGGCCCAACCAAGGGCGTCTTGTGCCACGCCCAAAACCGTACGTAGCACCTGAACCATTGTTCAAACTTGAGACCGAGGTCGCGAAGAACATGGTCCTGATCGTCCTGGCTTTCATAATCGCAGTAGCCTTCACCTTAATTTGCATCCTCATTCATGTGCATCCCATCTATGATCTCTTTGCATACGTTGTGCTCAGTGCAAACAGCAGTATTAACCCTATCATATATGGCTGGAGGCATCCGCTTCTGAAACGAACCTTCCTTCATATTTTGAGATGGAGGTTGGAGGAAATTGATCAACCAACGAGATGGGTCAGGAGACGTATTTATTGAAGGGACGTTACTGATAACGCATCTGAAGGGATATTGAGACCGTGTATTCTCATCCATTGCTACTCATTTGGGAAAGTTAGTCTTTCCTTTGTGAAATCGACAGTCTAGAAATAACACTTCAAATCAGTCATGTAATACATATTTTATCAGATGTGAAATCAAGAGAAGGATTGCACAAAATCAAATTTCTCCAAGTTAGAAAACAAATTAAAGAATAAGAAGCTGAAGATGAAGACGAGACTGCACGTACTTAATTGCTATGTGTATCCAGTTCTGATGTAGGAATGTGAAGCTTCAACCCTGACATCAGACCTAAGAAAGCGACTGGAAAGTTGTAAAGTTTGGTTCCTGAGAAGGATGCTTAGAATTTCATGGACAGAAAGAGTTTCTAATAATGAGGTATTTGCCATGGTAGGAACATGGCGAAAGCTTCTGAAAAATATATGAGGTCGACAGCATGTTATTCGAAAGAATAGTTTGGAAAATTTTGCACTGACTAGAAGAATAAAGGAGAGGAGGAGTAGGGGTAGAAGGAGGATTCTGTAGATGAGTAGCTTAAAGAATGGGATTTCTTAAAGTGGAATTGATCTCGGGGAGAATAAATTACTTCATACAATATGGGACAGGGAGTTGTGGCATTTCATGGTCGCCAACGACTCAGGACATGGCACGTAAAGAAGAAGAAGAAGCAGATGCGAACATACTGACTCAATTGCAGGAGCATGTGTCTTTTAATTTAAAAAAACAGATGATATGGCGCCATGTAAATTTGAATCACCATTTAAAACCAATCTTGAGGAGTTCTACCCGCAGTCAATCGTCATTTCGAAAAGACGTTTTTAAACATCCTCCTAAATTGTTATCATGTAAACATTAGGAGTTGTGGGAGAGTTGCAGTTGTAGTAGTTGTAGTTGTAGTTTAAATTAATGTCGTTATGTTCATGGAGGGGGGAGGGGGTATGCACCCCCATAATTTTAGATGGGGTAGCGTGTGTAATCCCCCACCCCCATTTTCTACAGGGCCTCCTTGCAAGAAGAAGGGGAAAAAAGGAAGAAAATTGTATGTAATTACCTTGCACTACAGCAATGTATGATAAGCTTTTTAGAGCACTAAAATGCAAATTTTTAGCACTTTTAACACGTTTAGAGAAGTAGAAACAGAGTGGCATTACTTTCAGTTTCAGTTTCAGTTTCAGTTTATTTTCATATTTCTCACATGTTGTATAGTACATCATTACATATAGCATGTTACATTTTGAACTCATTTTAGAATGCGTTTATACATACAAAAAAAAAGAATGATACATAAGACTAAGTTGAATAAGGGAAGAAATATGATGGAGCCTAAAGAGAAAGCAATGCTTGTAGGTCATAGGCTCCGGAAGTTACAACAATGACATAGTCTTGTGTATATTAAGAAAACGTAATTTCATTAAATTGAAACTTATTATGAAGACAAATAAACAATACTCATACACTTAGCAATATTTGTATAACATTTTCACTACCCGTACGCAATGGCAATTCTCATAGGAGCATACCAAGATGTCGGCATCAATTGACAGGGAGTGTCGCTGGCTATGTGCTGGTAAAGTACGATGTTGTAGACAATTTAAGTGTAGCCGCGCTGGCGAACGGACTGGTTGTCAATGACGCCAGCATCTTGGTATGATGGAACAAAAATGAATAGAACATTTATTTATATGTTTTTTTGTTTTGTTTTTTATACACATTTATGTAAAACTAAATATGTTAGCCCGATGACAAGCCGCCATATCCACCTGTAGTAATCACTGGAACTCAACAGCAGGAGCGCGAAGTGCATAACCCGTCGCTGCTAGGTCGAACAGACATTAACAACAAACAAAACATGCACCTCGCTCCCCGGCCATCGAAGCACAATGACATCCCAGCAGGTGAAGACAAGGCCAGTCACCAGGCACAGGGTAACAACAGCAAACTAAAAGAAACATTCAGTTTGAACATCGACAGTAATTATTAACAGTAACATCATGCTTCTTCTACCATTAAAGCGTAATTGCTTAGGAGATGATATTTCAGCTTGTGCTTGAACGAATATAGTGAGGTTGATTCTGTGAATTCAATGGGGAGGTCATTCCAAAGTTTAGGGCCCGTAAAAGTGACATTTTTTTGAGCAAACAGAGTTCGTGTAAGGGGAAGGTGAAATAGGTTACGTTGGCGAGTGGAATAAGAATGGATTGTATTATATTTCGTACGAAGAGTGCACAAATTACAGCAGGTAACTCATTTATAGTTAATTGATACATAAACACTCCTACGCTGTACACATACACATCAGCAATTCGGAGAACTTTGTTTTAAAAAAACAGTTGACTAGTATGGGAAAGGAATCCCGCATGATTTATGTTTCTTATTGCCCGTTTTTGAATAATGAGAAGTTTTTCAAGTTGGGCTTTGGTCCCGTTTCCCCAGGCAAGAATACTTTTTGAATTGTTAACTTCTAAACAACCAGAGAACCGATTTGCTGACAGTATTATAAATAATTTTTTAAACTCCAAATTAGTGACTATGAGAGTAGTATCTGTGTACTAAGTATAATTCAAATGTAGATAGAGAGAAATTACTACTCAAGACGAAGTAAGAGTGGTAGTCATCTATTGTAAATACGTTCAATTCTCGTAAAATGTCTACTCTAAATATCCATAATTTATGTTATTCCTACTTTTCATGATACCCAAACTATACATTGTGTTTTAGGCAAAAACAACAAAAAAAAAAAAAAAAAAACACAAAACAAAAACAACATAATAATATTAGTTCTGTTTTCGCTTTCAAATACCCACATACTTTGAAAATGAGGGCTGTTACTTTTAAGTTACTTTTGATTTACTTACAACCATGCACCCGATATCTTCGATGTATTTTGACCTAATTTACGTATTGTGTCCCAATGTATGTATTTTCCCCTAATGTATCGTTCTTCGTGTCATATTGATAACAACCGAACTTGTTGATTTGTATTAATAAACTTGAATTTGAATTTAAATTTGTACTTGAAGTAGTAAATCTGAAAGAAACCAGTACCAACAGTAATCTTGCTCTGAAAAGCAAGTTTCAACATCCAAAACATACATTTTCTCGCTCGATTATAAAGCTTGCTCTCAAATTTATGAAAACAGTGTGTACTCTGCAAAGTCTCGATCACAATGCTGCGAATCGATGGGCTGGGGAGGGGAAGAAGGTGGAGGGGGGGGGGGGGGGGGTAAGGGCAGGTATTTATCTAATTATTATATTCCTCCGATATAATTGCTACAGGATCCACAATTTTATTTTAATTTCAATTCTTGTACTTTGGGTTTATTCATTTTCCTTTTCAAAATGTCATTCCTGCACTTTCCTAGAGAACATTTCCAAAGCTGTAAGTGTTTCTTGATGTATTTTTTAATAATTTATATATCACAGCTACCATATGAATATACTCTAATCGCTTAAAGATATTACAAAGTTCAAATGAACATATTAGAAGCATATGCGATTTTACAATATGTAATGATTATTGATTAGTGATGAAATTGTAAATAATAAACTCTTAATATGGTATAGCGCCCTCTCAAGACTGATATTAATTTATCTTTAAAACAATTTTTCTTAACTACCATCGACCGAATTGCTATTCCCGTTTGGAAATTATATATCACAAATGCATATTCTGAGATTTTCACGGTCGCAGCTACCATGGAATGGCCTTAGGCGCTATTTGAAATAATTGAAATTTACCGGGAGCACGGGTAAATTTTCTAGTGCTTATAAACATCCACAGGGGCATCCAAATATATCAACATTTTAAAGAATTACTATATGAATCAAACTTTCAAAATTTTCCAAAACTTTGCATTACCTTTAATTCAATATATCATATTATTACCCCAGCTGTAGCTGAGCTGCCGCAATGAGGCGCTAAATCATTCAAGGAATTTCTTCCGACTGGGTTCCTATTTACTTCACCTGGGTGGAGAGAGGCAAATGTACTTTAATGTCTTGATAAGGGACATTAATGTAGAGGCGGGACTCGAACCACGAACCATGTTCTGCAATCCGGTGACATATCCGCTAGACCACCACACCTCATGAATTCGATTATGTTATGATATCCACAACTACAATTAAGTGCCTGTCGCCATGGCGATTTTAACGCAGGTGCCTTTAGCCTTTACCCCATTCTCACTCATTCCTAGACCGATCTAGGCTAAACCGATCCAGTGGATCAGGTTCGCTTCGTTTTGTGTTCACACTCACGAGCTAGACCGCTCTTGTTGCTATAGTATAGCGCGAATGAGGGAGACCGCTCCTGTTGCTGGGGGTTGCAAAGGTCAGCGGGTCACACCTTTTGCGCGGAATTTAAAACCAAATAGAATGCCTCATCTTCTGCTATTTGTTGTTATTTTTTTTTTTATCATTCTTTCATTTTATTTTTCAGTTTTTCTTATTTTCTTATTTTTTTTCTCCGTCTTTCATCTTCTTTTCTCTCTTTGAATTTTTTTTACTTATTTATTTTCTCTTTCTGCCTTTTCTTATGTTAGTCTTTGTTTTTCCCTAATTTACTTGTTATGTTATTATTCTATCATTTTTTTCTTTCTATCTTTCGTCATGTCATTCTTTGCTTTTCCTTCTTACATTTTCTCTTTCTGTGTTTATGTTATTCTTTTTTCTACCATCTTTCATCTGCTCTTCTGTTTTTCCATTATCTATTTGCTGCAATGACGAATATCGTCATTGCCTTGTTTTTGTTCACATTCTGCCCCATTAATATTCTTCTTTTCCGTTTTTCCCTCCTTTTCGTCAGGAAATTGAATTCGTTTTGCACGTAGTGCTTGTAATCACTAGTTATGCGTTTTTTCTGATGTCCGTTTCGTCTCAAATTTCATAGGTATAATCTCTATGGTCACTACATTCTTCGATTTTCAAAATCACTCATGCATAACCGTCCAGGCGCCACTTTGTCCGTTTCTGGTCCGTTCCAAGGCCTTTCTTTCTTCCTTCCTATCTCCACCATCCTAGATCCTACAGAGTTCTAACAAATTCCTTTAAACAGTCCAAGAAATGTTCTTCCATCTGCAACGTATAACTTGGCATTCAAAATGCCATCTTTGCACTGCAAATTCAAATCCAAAGCCGACTCCATGAAAAATCTCAAACAAAAAGTTAAAATGGACCCCTACAAATCTAAAATTGCCATAACTTTCTCATACCATTTCCGTTTCGTCTCAATTTCTTACAGTATCTTTATCTCATAAATGCACAAAGCCATACTGAATTTCACGCTCCAATAAATCTTCAAAAAAATAAAGGGCGCCCTCTAAAGTTCTGGGAATCGTTTCTGGCCAAACTCGTACCCTTTTTTTTTGGATCTAGATACTTGAAGATATGCCCTTTCCAGCCAAATACAAAATTATATACACTAACACTGACCAAATTTGAAAA
The DNA here is from genome assembly GCF_000002235.5 of Strongylocentrotus purpuratus. Classification (NCBI taxonomy): domain Eukaryota; kingdom Metazoa; phylum Echinodermata; class Echinoidea; order Camarodonta; family Strongylocentrotidae; genus Strongylocentrotus; species Strongylocentrotus purpuratus. Next base: position 28,867,598 of record NW_022145607.1, read on the forward strand.
ATTGCCCTCCAAATTCGCCACTTTTAGTCAAGAAAATGGCGAAATACCTTCAACTTGCTCTAAAATGACGATCCTTATACCTACGTCAATGAAACTTGGCATACACATGTATTTAACCACGTGACAAAGTTTGGTAAAATTAAAAGACGTCAGCGCAAAATGCATTTCTTAATCATTATGTAACAGCCCGTTAATTGCACGCAGATGCCAATGGTGTCAAACTTTCGAATGATACCAAATACGCCCCCGTGAGCTACATAATCGCCTCCGTCAGGTTGCTCACAGGGGCGATTGCAAAATTTAAAATCGCCCCCGTGGAATTATAAAATAAAGATTATCTTTTCTGTTATACCTTAAACACAGCCAAGTGAAAATGTGATGTGCATAGAAAAACGCCATTATGTGTCCAGACCCACACAGTATTAGTAAATGTTAGTAGATGCCAGGAAAACATAACTTACGGGGGTTCAAAATAGCACACACACAAACAAAATCGCCTCGCCGCTATGCGGCTCGTGGACGATGCTTTGCATTGGGTCATATCCCCCTTAGCAAAAACCTAGATCCGCCCCAGGTTAAAGACTTAAAGTAAATAAAGAATGTGAAGGTTGCTCTGAATAGTGAGTAAGAAATAATGTGCACAACGCGAATAAATCGAGAGAATGTCATCTCGGGATGAAAGTCAGTAACAGCTATTTAGGCCTAACTTGTAAATTTGTAAGAGGGAAAATGCTGACTTAAATAAATAATGATGAAATAGCTTAGAGTTGAGAAGTAACATGGGTACCAATTCAATGAAAATTTGTATAAAAAAGAGCGCCCGTGAGTACTAAAATAGCCCCCTTTGAAAAGGCTCACGGGGGCTCTTTTTTCTGGAAGAGCCCCCGTGCGCAAAAAATTAATTTGAGCCCTGGTTATATGTTATCACGGAAATATTTGAGTAAATTGCGTTTGAACAAGGGTCACTATACAAATTTTGCTGTGTTTCCGCCAAGTTATAACACTTCGTTTTCAGACTGCTTTTCGCCCTTTTTCCGTCCTTTTATTTCCTTGACATTTTGCAAGCGTATTTTGGTTGGCCAAACGCAGGGCCTCTCGAAGCCGTATTTATAAATTGGTCAAGGGGGACATTTTAGACGCCATTTTATATGGTATGTTAGTATGGACGGCTGTTAGTGTCACAGCACGCGTCATCACATGTTCATCTCGAGCCATTTCCAGGTCCCTTTCTCTACACCAATTCCTTTCAAACTTGTTGGGCGTAGTCTCTAGCATCCCATCAAGTTCACCCAAGTCTTTGTTCTCTACAATCACTCATGCGTGACCGTCTAGGCGCCATTTTGTCCGTTTTTAAATATCAGCCCGTTTAATGCGTCCATTACATTGCGCGCAAATGACAGTGGTGTCAAACTGACCGCAATTAAGCTCTTTCGAATGATATGGTATATGTTAACACACAGATATTGTTGAGTAAATCGTATTTTAACAAGTTTCACTATACAATTTCCACTTAGTTTCCGTCATTTTTTCTATTCCGTATTCTATTTTGTATTCTTTGTTTCTTTTATTGAAAAGTCTACATTTGTTTGCACTCCATCACACACGCGCGCACGCTCGTACACACACACACACACACACACGAACACACACACACACACAATTAACTCACACAAAACGCTCACAAACTCATACACAAAGATTGCACAAACACATTTTCATTGTAAATTTTACCTTAAGTTTTTCTTTTGAGGGGCCGCCATCCTAGTCAAGCTTCGCTTATTTTTGTTCTCTTATTCTCAAGCTAGGTTTTCATTTCAATAATTGCACTACATATTTATATTAATAACTCAATGAAGCATCGCTTATGATTGCGGTCTCTTACATCTTTTCTACGAATAATACTTTAAATTTATAATAATATGTTACAGAAATATCAAGTTTCGTTATTATATGTATACATGTAAATAACACTTTCACAGGGAGTTATTATTGTTTGTATATTTTGTATAATACCTTCCGTTAATATCTTCTTCGTTCTTCAATTATTGCATTTTGAAAAATGCAGACAAAAAATGAAATAAGATCAATGCTTTAAGTACCACTTAGTGCAGTAGAAGAATGTTTCCCCTTATTGCGATTCAGGCAGCAACAATAGTTTCGACCACAAAAACACGCAATATAATGTGATAGCTTTTTTTTGCGTCTGTTTGTTTATTTATTTGTCAGAGATTTTTCAGAAGTTGAAAAGCACTTTAAAAAATGTGGTGACCTTGTTTTTTACAGGTTAATGACTCCCCTTGCCCTTCCCCTCCTCAAATTCCCTGGATATCCCCATGCACTGAATTTGGGGGAGGGGGAATCCCTCAATGCTTTACATGACTTTTATTTAAAATGTGATCATCTTCTCTTTTTTTTATCCACGAACCGATATTATTTTTTATTCCGTGATAATTTTCTGCTAGCGTTTTAGAATTTGGGCTGGGGTTGCGATTTGCAATTGCTGGATCCAGCGTTGCATTATTGATTTGATTTAATTTTACATTGTTTATTAATACAACCCGTTGCTGCTACACAGGATGAATTTCGATTCATGTTTAATTGCATGTAGTAGAGATGTGCGTTTATGGCACAATATACAATAACACTGATATTGATTTAATATACAAATCATACCCAGCAGTAAGAGTATTAGTAAGGATTACCCGCACAAGGTACCTTTGGAACAGCCTAGCACACCGAGGCGGTAGCCGAGGGTGTTTGGACTGTTTTGAAGGTACCGAGTGTGGGTAATTTTACTATTGCCCGAACAAAATGCTGTGTATTATTTGTTTTATAAAATGATGTTTTAATTTTTATATAAACTGATGTTTTATCACATGATTTTAGTTATTACCTGTCATTAGATTGGATAATTACCGGTCGTTTTTTGTTATTTAAACATTTAAATATATATATATTTCATAAATAATTAGATATTTTTTGAAGTAATTTTCTCACACCTGCTGAACTCCACCCTAAAAAATATGCTCCAGATCTCATTCATCTTGAGTCATCATCTGTCAATCATTAGTGAGCTAACGAGAGACAGGGGTTTGTAACTTTCTCCAGATCAGCACACGCTCACAAAAGAATTGCATCTTTCATACAATACCTCCATTTATATTTTTTGCCTATTCATGGCACTGGGAGGGGGTGAACGCTTTAGGTGCGGCTATCATGTGCTATACAAACATCTCTGTCATGAGACAACAACTTAAGCCTGAGTGGAGGGTCCATGGTAAGCATTAGGAAATCACCAGGGTTGGGGAACTGTTTGTTATGCTCCGGCCGGGTCAAATGCTGTAAATGTGAAATAATATCAGGTTCAATTATCAATATTGTCCAGATAATAGGAGTACACACAAAAAACGGAACAAAGTATTGTGAGTAAAAATCGTAGCAAACTCATTTAGTCGAGAGAATATATCTAATAAATGCATTATTTTGGTGATTACACCTCACCTTTCTCTTAGTGAAATTTTACACACATGATATTTAAAACGAGTATGTGACCCGATTTTTTTCTCGATGAGTGTTTTAGTACATGTAAGTTAAGATTAGTATTCTTCAGCTTTATTGACCGAATGAGTTAAGATATTCACAAGTGTGTGGAGTGATTTTTTGCTCCCTAATATGTCACAGACTCTTTATTCGCTGGATGAGTAAAAAAAAAAAAAAAAAAAAAAAAAAAAAAAACTCAGTTTCTTCGAAACTCATCTTAGGAGCTATCTTACTCTTTGCATGCGTGTAAATATTTTGCTGATGAATATTCGTACGCGTTCGTGATCGTACGTACGTAACCGATCGTCACGTTTTTAGCGGCCGACGAGCCACAGAATAAGTGTAAGTAGATTTGATTTTTCTTAATTTTTGAATCAGTTAGTAGTATTAAAGGGGATCCCTTGAATTTTATTTAGACTTTTTCTAAAACAAGTTAAGGCTACCGATTAGATATAGAATCTAGATCTAGTGCTGAAATTGTTAAGCTCTTCTTGTGCACGACCGAAGTGTATGGAGTGCATGGCGAAGGACTTCCATTTTTACAGTGACAAACATATATAAATCACAATTTTACTTCATAATGCTCGTTCGAGAATATATGAGAACCCGCCGCGTCCGCGCATGTACAGATCATTATCTATTCGCAATTTTTCTCAGTGCAAAACACTAGGATTTCGTCGCACAGAATCATTCGAAATCTCCGCAATCGAACGTTATTCGATTTATATTAGATATACATTTAATGATTGGACCTCGGTCTTTATTACAACATGTCAATTTGTACTTTTGTGAATCATCTTGGTGTTTTTTTATCGTATTTCTCGACATGGAAATACATGGTTTTGACGCTACAGTGACCGGCACCACTGACGACACCTCTGCCGACAGCTCCGGCGCGGCCGGGAAGGATCAGCGGCAGAAACAGGGCTGTACGAACGGCGATATAATCTAAGTGACTGAGTAATTGAAGCATTACTCACTAGTTGAGTTGGAGCGATTTACTCACAACATTTGGTTAAATAACTCACTTATTTAAAATACTCATTTGCCATGTCACTATAATGTCAAATTAACCAAACTCATTCCTGTGCGTTATTAAACTCAATTTAAAGAGTTAAGGCATTCAGTTAAGTGCGCTGTTTGTCCCTGTTGTTATTGCTTCACTACTTGTGTACAATTTCGCTTTCACATGGCTCGTCAATGTTTCAAAGGTCGCTGACGAAGTCCTACGTCAGCAATTACTGGCGGGGGGGGGGGGGGGGGGGGGCTGCTGCCCCATCCATTCCAAAAATAAATTCAAGACTAAACAACAAAGGAAAAGGAAATGGAAAGGGAAATGGGACGGCAGATGGGAAAACTATTTATAAAAAAGAAAGGAAGAAAGACAGAAAAAAGAACAAAAAAGAGGAATTATAGATCCCCATTACTTATTTTTTTGTAAACCAATGCCACTTTCTTTCGAAACTAATGTAGGAAATTGGATTTATACGTATTTTTATGCAAATGACTTTGTATAATTTGCATAAAACTGCCGTTAAAAATACGGTGAATGAAATGTAGTTCCTCGATTTATAAGTTTGTTTTGTTATCTTGAGGAATAATTGTTATATTGTGAGTCAATGTAAAAAAGGAATAAGATTGCATATAATGTGTAATAACTAAAAATAATGTTTACTTCATTCAAACGGTGTTAGTACAAGAATAACAAAAAGAGGAAGGATATTTTGTTCATAGAATTGTGAAAGGTCCTTGTAGGTGGTCGCGGGAATCTGCCTGACATAGCAGATACGTAGGAGACATTGCATCTTGTCATGGGCTGAGGATGTTGTGCGTGTGTCGGGCCGTGTGTTTAGTGTGCAACGCCCTTGTTTCATTTTCCACCTTTGGAAAAAAAAAAATGCTTGTGAGGTGCGCTAGAAGCTGCCAGGTGGTCTAGGTGGGACTGTGTTGCCTAGATGTTGGGAGCCGGGAGTTGTGCCGGCCTGTAACCTCAGAGACCTTGGGATTTTCTTTAACTGCTGATCTATATTACTGCTGATGATCTACCAATAAATGGGCTCATCACCCAACCTACAATCAAGCTGCATATGGTCGAGTTCTTTGTGCCTGCCTTATCCGTATTACGACACTAATTCTATCGGTTCCATTAAGTATACCGATCGAGTCGAGGCATTAATATTTGTATGGCTCATTATGTCTTGTCTTTTTGGGGCCTATCTTCTTACCAAATTTAAAGAATGCCAAGTCCATGCCTTCTTAATAGGTACACAAGGAAAATGCATTTTCATTATTATAGGAGGCCGTCTGTTGTAATGTTTATGTCTATGTCTATCGTGCCTGAATACATCATTATCCTTCAAATACAAGAAATATTCATTTAATCAATATTTACCTACAAGAGAAAAAGAACTCTTCTCATACTCCTCATAGCCCTTTTACAACATACTATATACAATGGAATGTTGTTTTCATGGGGGATTGTCCCCCCTATCCCCTCGCCCGCATATTTGATAGGGGAAAGAGGAGTAAATGAGTAATAATTGTGGAGCTCCAGCAGAGTAAAGTCTGACAGACATATGAGCACTACACAAGAACCCAATTTTAGTATTACAGTTATTATTACTGTTATCATTACTATTATTATCAGTATTATTTATATTTTTTTTTAATTATTACTTGTATTGTTATTTTATTATTATCATTATTATCTTTATTATTTATAATTACCGTAGTTATTATTTGTAGTATTATATTAGTTTTATTGTCATCATCATCATCATCATCATTATCCTTATTATTATTATTATTATTATTACTACTACTATTATTAATACGATTATTATTAGATGGAAGAGGAGATTCCCCCCGATATTGGAAGAAAAAAAAAAATCGAAAAAAAAATGTGTATATCATGCAAAGACCAAAATTTAAAAAAGCTAGGTAACCCCCCCCCCACACACACACACACACACACGCACATACATGCAGGGGCGGATCTAGGGGGGGGGGCGTTTCCGCGCGGTTTAACCCCCCCCCCCCCCCCCCCCCCTTGGGCGGCCAAGCGAAAAAAAAAGAAGAAGTAAAACAGTAAAACGGCGCGATTTTTGGAAAAAGATTTGGTCAACGCCCCCCCCCCCTCCCCCCTTGGCAAAAAGCTAGATCCACCCCTGACATGTATAATTAACGGATTAATACCCAAGTTGTATGCGTCGCGTTCCTGGTACTAAATAAATTCATTAATCCTACTGCCACGAATGATGCCTCGTCTTCTGCCCACCTTCGGTCACACCATCGCCAACCCCACTCAACATCGACTCCAAACCGACCGAATTTTAGCCATTCGGGGTGATGTCATTTTGTGATAGGTCTTTTGTCGGTGTGACTGAGGTGCGAAGTATCACTCGTTCTATTCACAATATTACACACCTGCGATATGTTACGACACAAATTACAATGCTTTACGCAAAGCTGATACAATTCATTTATTTATGATACAGCATTAGAATCAGTTCTTTGAGATTGTTCAACAAAACAAAACAAAAGAATGAAGGGACAAAATGCAAAGGGGCGAAAAGTTAATACATTCTTCGTAATTTTTCTGTGACAATACTCTTGCAACATGGAATTTCAGAAAAGTTAATAGGGTATTTGAAGATAAATTCAGTGTTCCCAAGACTATTTAGAATACATAACGTCAATCTACAAATAGATTATATAAAGCAACGCCATTGTTCACGCTGTTTTCAAAAGTGAATTGCCAATCCATTTTCGACCAGTAAACGTGGCATATGGGGTACGCCCTCTTCCCTCGCGCCCCCGTCTGAAGTGTTTTGTTAGGCCTTAGTGTGACATGTGTGTTCAAGTTTAGGTTCAATTTTAATTTCAAGCTCAATTTGAAGTTATTGTAACATTAAAAATAACAAAATAAAACAGCGATAAACTTTCACATAAAAATGTCAATAGTCGAAATTTGCACACACAAACAAAAATCAATATACATGCAAATATATTACATACATGTAGTACTCATAATAAACAATTCAGTTCAAAGTGTGAAGACTTGTTTTTACCAAAGGCATAGTATATCAAAGAAACACGTTAAAAGCTAACTGGCTCATGGATCATAGGTTCATTGAAAGGATTTGCCCAGTATTATGAATCACACTGAAATTAAATATCTGCAATTTAGTACCACTTGTGGGTTGTAACAGCCTTGACAATACAGTACGTAATATTTTATCCCCCCCCCCACAAAAACAACAACAACACCGCCTCGGATTTGCTGCGGCATGACTGAACGAGACTTTGTTGTGCATTTTTTTTTTACAACTCCGGCCTCGTCATGGATCCGCCCCTGTTCTGTAGGACTATACATTGCGGGATGCATTGTAACCCTTTCGTACAGCTCACGTACATTGTGATTATTTGCTGATCAACTTCTGGGCATGCAGCTTAATGGTACTTCCTAAACATTAGAAACCCGGAAAACCTTTTCAAATAATTGACACATTGTTCAATAGAAAATTCGGAAGCAAGGTTTACCACACATACTCCTCTGATAATTGTTCCGCGATCACTTTCCTACACTGACCAAGCCTATGTCACACTAGGGGCACGACCGACTGCCGACTTCTGACTACCAAATACAAGCTGTGACCATCGAAAACCCATTTGCAAGAAGTTAATATGGGCGATCGATCAGCTGTCGATCGGTTGCCGAATGTTGTACGAAAATGGTCCGATTATCAGATATTTTCGTAAATTCATTTGCGACTGCTCGTGGAAATGCTGGCGAATGATTGGCAGTTAACAAGCAAATGGTCGGAGAATAATGGCCGATTGCAAACTTTATAATGGGGGAGGGGTTATATATTATAATGACTTGTGCAAACATGCATAAGGAAATAACATTTCTTACTCATTATTATACCTAATATGTAAATGTAGTGTGATTTCAGATTTCAGACTATCAGAGTTTCTACTCGGTGTTCGGCAAACGCATCGAGAGTATTCGGCGACTGATCGTTTATCATTCGTCGATCAGCTGCCTACCTTTCCTCAACCAATATCGCCTGGTAATAGTCGGCAAGCACTGGGGATAAGTCCGTGATCAATATGAGAACGGTTGCCTTACCCTTGGAAGACCAAGAAAAAGCCTTTCAACAACCAGCTTGGTCGGGAAAAGGTTTCAGATGCAGTAACGTAAAGCTCCAGCCTACCAAAATGCTACGGAGACCAACCGCCGACCCCTGAAAACACAATTTAAAGATGGCTAAAACCCTCTCTGCAATATCTAAGAACTCCTGCCCAATGGTTGTCTTTGCAAACTGATGCGCGCATTTATATTGAGGTTGTGTCCTGTGTTTATGATTTGGGTAGGATTATTTTCGAATCCGCGTGGTAGCCAGTCTTTATGTTGGAACAAGCATGCTCCGGCGACATTGCTCAGCGGTCAATACCCTACACAAATTGAATCCTAACACATCAGCTTTGGACATGTTAGAGCAAATGCTATACTAATACCTAAATCAAACCCTCACCCTAGAAACCAAATGCCTCCCTAACCTAACCCTATCTTTTAGATGTAAGGGCCAGAGCGATATCTTCCAGAATAAGGTCTGTCGGAGCGCCGCTCTTAACAACTACAGAGGCACAACAAAATCTGAGTGTCGGAAACAAAGGGATTTTTATGGAGGGGGGACTAGCGATGTTCATTCTTCGCCTCTAGTCGTATAATCAGTGCTATAGCCCGCCCTCCTGCTGTGCTGGTGTGATTCGTAGGACGACAACAGACATGGAGATGGTAAAGCAAGCATAGATACAGAAGAGGAGGCGGTCGATGACGGTGGCGAAGAGAGCCCACTCTCGCCGGATCCTCTGCTGACGGTCGGTCCTCCGCTTCATCATCCTCATGTTCTTCAGGATGTTGTCCACACCGACCTCGAGCTGCGAGAGTCGGTGGTCGCCGGTCTCGGAGAGGTTTTCCTCGAACTTGGCCCAATCGTCGTTGTCGTCATCTTCGTGGACACCGGTGAAGCTACTCTTGGCTTGCTTGCTAGACTGCCCGCTGCCGCCAGTGCCGTCACTGGCGACCAGAGGCGTGTACGAAACACCATATCTGTAGAAAAAAAGAAATAATTAAATGGTAGAAAATATTGAACGATACTAAAATAACAATCATTTTGTTGTTTGCTTGTAGGGATCGGAGAGAAAAGACAATGGCGGATTTAGGTGGGAAAAGGCACAAATACATGAAACAAAAACCTGTCAATTTTCCTTCTTCTTCGTTTTATTTTCCTTCTTCTACTTCTACTGCTACTACTTCTATTACTACTGCTACTTCTTCTTCTTTTTCTTCTTTTTCTCAGTTTTTTTTTTTTTTTTTTTTTGGGGGGGGGGGGGGGGGATAATTAACCTCTCCTAGCCTTCGAAACGGAATCGACATAGACCCCTAGATTGCTCTTTTGAATAACCCTTTAATCAAATTTCATCCATGCCTCTAATTGCCACAACCCTAACTATTGTCTAAATGATATCCCAACATAAAACAACGTATGCATGCAAATTTTAAATAATTTTTGTAGAGCAATAATTAAAGTTTTTTTGTTCTCACTATTCTTTTTTGCTTATCACATTTGTTTTCCGGCATCGCCCCTCCCTCCTCTTCTGCCCATACAATCCCCGAATCCACCCCTCGAACCGTAGTAATTAATACCTACCTTGCAGCAAAGAATCGCTGTTTTTTCAGCATGGCCAGCCGATCGGGGTCCATGTCGTGTTGCTTCCTTTGTGACATCATCTCCTTCCAATAATTCACCACAAAGCCCATGCACATGATACGGGCTGCGTAGAAGAGCACGAGCTTCCTGAGCCATTCCGGCACCTCCCGCTTGCCGCTCTCGCCCCGGTGGAAGATGTTGAGCACCGCGATGTTCATGGCGGTCGACACGGCAATCAGGACCATGATGATTATGTAATATTCGGCTAGATGACGGAACAGGGAGAGAAATAGTCGGAAACATATCTTAGGATAATGTAAATGATAATAATATCAACTATAACAAAAGTAATAACGTCATTACTAACAACAATATGATTATAATAATAATATAATAATGACAATGATAATGATAATAGTTTCAGCAATAATACTAGGCCTAATAATAATAATCTTAACACTAATAACAACAGCAATGCTATTAATAATAATAATAATAGTAATGGTAAGAACTTGCACACACAAATATAAAGTCAAGTAAAAATCGAGCTATACCGTGAGAGGAATTTGAAGGAAAACAAATCAGGCAAATAATTGATCACGAAAACAAATCCTTTCTATTCAAGAAAGTAATTGCTCGTCACGGAAAATAGCTTTTATGAAAAATGGCCTTCCTTTTGTTTGTCTGCAATTCCTAGTTATTTTCTAGTTTTATGAATATGTCCCATTGATTCAGAATCTTGAGAGCGTAATTACCGTTTCGAAGTCGTTTCTGACGTTCTATTGTTAATTGTCCTACTAATTATTCTCCTTATGAAAGCTGTTACATAATGGATTTTGTGTTGTCGCCTATGGGCTTTTATGAGATCTTTCCATAATATCGTGTAAGTGGCAATTTAATTCTACAATTGAAAACCAATTAACAACAAAAAAGCACCTCCCCCCCCCCCCATAAATCATAACAATTCCTGTCTACACGTTTCATGAATCACTAAATATAACACGGTCGCATTTATTTCGAAAACTAACCCAAAAGGGCAATTTAGCGCTTGAGACTTCGGTGGTAAGCGCTTTATAAGGAACGTTTTTATTATTATTATTATTATTATTAATTTCAATATCCTCTTGTACATCACAGGAAATCATGTTTGGATTTAATACACAATACGTCATTGCCCTGTTCGCACATTTCGATAAGTGATGCACACAAAAATCTACAAGTCTTCAATACAGAGGAGCGAAGCGATGGAATTATGTACCACATGACGAAAAAGGGTCAAAGCTTTGACAAACTTGACAACTTAAAATGAGGTAGTAGTGGTTACATTCTGTTCTCCCCCCTCTCTCTCTCTCTCTCTCTCTCTCTATTTCTTTCCCTCTTTCTATTCTCTTACCTACTCTATTTCACTCCTGCCTTTTCTATTATTCTATCCTTTGTATGACACATGCTTTCTATTTTCGTTATATCCTAACATTGATTTATAGCGCGATTTCATCATCTTTCTAGCAATACGTAATTTGTCATTGTTTGTGTAGTGTATTCTCTTACTTCCATTTAAAAAAAAAGCTATACCTTTTCATAAGACAATTCAAAATGGCACAATTTCTATTGCCTCCTGAACCACGGTGGGGGTAGGGATGAAAACAAATAATGCTCTGGAATACTTCAATGTAGGGGAGGGAAGAAAAAACAATTGCTCTAGAATACTCAAGAAGACAAGAGACAGTCTCGAAAGATTTTACGATGGAAATCATATTCATAGGAGGGAAAGACTACATCCTCTCTCTTTCTTTCTCTGGAGACCTTGTTTTGCGCGTTAAAGCTTGTAGCCAAATGACTCACCAACACTGACCCCCCCCCCCCCCCCCCCCCCCCCAAAAAAAAAAAAAAAAAAAAAAACCCAACTGTTGTTTTGCTCTGTTTTGCTTTTTTTGGTCACAGAATGTTTGAAATTGTGCCCCGACCCATTGCAAACTGGAGATTTCTGGATCGACCAATGTCATAAGACTGACAATGCCACCTGCTTTCTACAAAACTATCTGAGGGTTAACAAGACCGTTAGCCTACACACCGACATGTTGTTCTCATGTTATTTTTATTACAGAACTTGTCTGAGTGTTCATAAAGGCTAGTTCCGACTTCATGCTTTAAAATAAAAAAGGGTCGCGTTGTTTTGTTTGTTTTACCTATGACTGAATGGCAACTGCGCTTATTAATTCAGTGAGGTCTATGTTGTGAGACACAGAAATGTAAAGCGTATTACACTTTATACATCATCATACAAAAACAAGTAGGGTTTTTCCGTTTAGAAAAGCATTTTCGATCTCGTGTGCTCTCGGTCTATTCGGATTTTCCCCTAACATATCTCAATTACAATGTCAAGCCGACCCCATACTGACACCAACCCGACCAGTTCATTGTCATTCGGGGGATTGAAGGGTAGCGTTTATTCGTATTCCATGCTGACTTAACAAAGCATAAAACATTTTACAAAATATTATAATTTATTTAAGTAATATGGAAGTATATAATGGCGAGTCCTCCAATCAATCTCAAGTTTGCATTCTCCCATCAGTTATCAGTTTACATCTGTGAATGGATATCTATCTGAAGAGAGACAAATTATTTGTGGTGTCCCGCAGGGCTCGCTTCTGGGCCCATTATTATTCAATGATATGTCAAAGTGTTAACGGTTGTGAAGTAGCACTAAAAGCTGACGATACATGTTTATATAACAAAAGATCCACAGTAAGCTGTACGTGATTTGAATAAAGACCGAATAATTTTATCTCATTGGTTATCTGAAAATAAGCTGATAGTTAATCTGAAAGAATGTGAGGCCATGTTAATGGGATCAGCTCAACGACCGAATAAAATGCAACATGAATTTGATAGCTCTGATATATTTTTGATGACATAACAAATTCAACAAGTCGAACGAAGTAAATATTTAGGACCGTCTGAATGAGCGTTTCTCCCATCACACAGCTTGTATCATGTATCGATCAATTCACAAACTCTGCCCAGCCTATCTTAGCAATTTTTTTCTTTCATTCAATCAAAGTATAATACAAGATCTGGGACACGAACATTGAAAGTCACCCTGCTTTTACCCAAAACGAATTACGGTAAACGTTCACTTGTCTATCGAGGTTCATAGCTGTGGAATTCACTTAAATAAACACCTTCGCTCAATCAGTAGTCTCAAGACAAGCATTTAAACGCTTCTTTCGGAGTAACCCTATCCGACGATTTGTTTGATTCTGTTTTGATTTGTTTTATACGCAACAATTTTATTCTTGGTTTTCCCTTTCTCCTCTCTGTTCCTCGTTTCTTTCCGTCCCTTATCCTGCACTTTATTGCTTTCTTTATTTATATATAAAGGTTTCGTTTGATTGTTTTTGTTTGTTTGTTTGTCATTGTAAACATATTTCAAACATATTTGCTAAAGCCAGGGTAATTATGCTGCATTATTGTAGAGCGCTTAGAGACTTCTGACAAAATAAGTGTTAGGCGCTATATAAGCACTGTAATTATTAATGTAATTCATCAACAATTTGTATTTTTATCTAGTGGATGGGCCTCTTTAGAGACCAGCTTTTAGCTTAATAGGGTGATGCTTCCCTTATGTTGAAAATATAATAAATAAAATAAACAAATACAAAATAGTTGCGATTGATATCAGTCGCAAATAAGTTGCGATTAATATCAACTCCTTATAAGACGGGGCCCTGTTGTTGATCTCTTCGGTGTGACTGGTGTATCATGATTACTCACTGATTAGTGGCATGCTGTCCGAAGTCCTCGGTATCGTTTCGGCGACGAGAAGCAAAAACACCGTCATCGAGAGCGTCAACGTGACGCTGAGACTGGCCTTGATGACGCCGACGTTGTAGGGCATGAGGAACCCGACCATTGAGAGTGCGGAGAGGAGGACGATGGGCATGACGAGCTTGTATAGGTAATAAAGGGGTTTCCGACGTAATTTAAGGTACATGGTTATGTCGACGTAGCGGTCGGGACAGCACTCGTACCACTCAACGTTACGCTTGAAATAGGCATCTCTGGAGAAGGATAGAGAAAAAGAAAGATGTATATGCATAGAGAGAGAGAGAATTTATTGAAATAAAATCACATCAAATCAAAGAACAAACAGTCCGATGACTGACACCTGTCTTGCGTACAATATAGAATTTAAATCAAGTATACATAATAAAATAGTAGTAACGAATTCATAAATAAGTTACATATAAGAGAGAGAGAGAGAGAGAGAGAGATAATAGAGAGGGGAATTTTGGGGAGATGGGGATTACAAAAAAAAACAGATGGGGAGGGGGGGGGGGGTCAGAGAGAGAGAGAATTGATATACAGAATGATGAATAATTAATAACTGAAATAGCCGTCATCTATGTTTAAGACTTTACTTGTATTGAATAAATAATAGTTTTAAATTGGTATTATCTTTCAAATGCCAATGAAATATAACCTTTTCATTTGTTTGGCCTGCAAATGGTACAAAGTATCTTTAATCGAAAGCTTTCTCTCTGTAGGATACATCTAAATAGTATATATTTGTGTAATATTTAGGTGGGTCCCCCCCCCCCCCCCCCCCGCCCCGGTTCCTCATATCGACGGGGCAAACTACGTTATATGAATATTTTTTTGAGTTACGTTTAAACAGCAATATTGTTATTATCAAAAGTATTGAAGTATCATGTTGTGATATCCAAAAAACCTTTCAAGCAAATCATTGAAAATGGTACCTACAAGACATCCCATTGCCCATTCTCCAGGTAATCCGAGAAGTCCGGAGATTGGGTCGAGTTGTGCAGGTCGACGTACTGCTGGGTGTACGTCCAGGATCCGTACTTGAGATGGCAGATCTGGTGGTCAAAGGGAAAGTACCGGATTCGAATCTTGCAGGTGCTGCTCTGGAGGAATGGCTTGGACACCAGACGGATGAGACCCTTGTGGTTTATGATGATGTTGGCTGAGCTCGAGTTGCCGAAGGCGTAGTCCTTGGGGTCACCCCTACAGAGTATGTGGGTCCATTTTTTTTCGGGGGGGGGGGTGGATTAGATGATGTACAAAGAGAAACAGAGAGGAAGAGAGAGATCATGAAGAGAGAAAGATAGATAGAGAGAGGTGGTATTTTAGAAAGAAATAAAGACAAAAACGAGGAAGAGCATTAATTGCATAATTAATGTTAAGTTTACACTCTACATGATGACTTAAAATGACAAAATCAGGGTTCTCTTGAAATTGCTTTATATTAGGATGTTTCATTAGTCCGTTTAGACTTCCATGACCAAATGACATAGCCGGGACGCAATCGAGTTTTAACCCATTTGTACACATTCTCAAAAAACCAACAACTCAATAGCCTGTTCATGTTTCCTAGATAATTCAAAGCTCATGTTTATATGTTCATGTTCGTGTTGTACGTCATTGTAATGTTGCACATTTCACAAATCTATTGAAATTGCATTTAGGGTGATTGTGGGGTTTCTTTTATCGATACTCGTTATGACCACGTTCAGCGCATGCGCAGTGCCCATTTCTACACCGTGACAAGACAACACTTCTTTTGAATTCCGAGCTTCGTTTGGAAAGATAATTTAGTTATTAGTGCTTTTCCACCACTCCAAAGCTTGTTTGCTTCCCTTTGCAATGATATTCCAATTTCTGACAATTTGAAGGTATGCTTTATAGCAAAATTTTGGGGCAGATGTGGGGCGAAGTAAAATCTGCAAAGTGTATTCTTTTTAGTACCATTATTGCTTTTCTGATTTCTTCGAGCAGTCAAGCACAATTGCAAGGGCTTACGAGAAAATCAACCAAAAACAATTTCAATAGGCTTGTTCAGCCCTTTATAAAATGTGCGAGTATGACAGTAGGGCGCTTTCGCAAACACGACGGAAGCAAAGATGACGGGAGAATTCACTCAACCGAGATCAATTAAAGTATGCAGTTCGTATTTTGTCTATTGAAATACTATTATTCTTATCAGGTGAATGAAATATTTTGTATTGAGACACTCCACTAGACTTGTGCATTAAATGGCCTATTGTACGGCGATACAGCTCTGCGTGTTTTAGGGAACGGACGCTATTATGGACTAGAACGGTCGTGAAAATCAACAAGACGGAGAAAATTCTGGTTCGCGCACGCGCAGATTGATTGTTTCGCTCGGTTACCCTCGTCTTCGCCTTCCGTCGTGTTTGCGAAAGCGCTCTTTAATACAGGTTACAAATGAAGACGGGAGCATATGGTACAGGACGATGTCGGTTGAGTGAATTCTCCCGTCGTCTTTGCGAAAGCGCTCGATTGATTTATTACGTCATTCAAACAAAAAGGCCCGAATTCACAAAGGAGGTTTGTCGACAAACCTCCTTTGTGAATTCAGGCCGATGTGTATGGGTTACACTGCACTGTCCCGGCCCCTCCACTCATTTAGGGTACGCATAAGCATGTTCCCTCCTTTTGAAAACACCCCCTAAGTCCGGTGTTTAAAGTCTTTTTTGTGTATGTACGAGCCGGAATTTGGTGCGTTAAAAGTACCCCTTTACCGGTCATTTTGGTAACACGCATGGTATCCCTCCGTTCACTCTAGGGTACTGAAATCGCCTTTGAGTTGATATTTCGAAAGTCCTTGCGACTGCAAATGTTTGGAGCTTTTACCGATCATTATCTTTGTAATGAAGAACGCTTATTAAATATTTACATATCTGCGAAGTGAAATGGTTTACCATTGTGAACCATTTCTCTACAATAATTGTTTAAGCTAGGAATTCAAAGCAATGCTTGCACTGTTCATGCTGCACTCACTTATGTGCGTTGCATACGATGTGCCAATAGGGACTTTTAGATTTGCACGTTGACAGCTTTGTCTGCAACGTGTGACGTCATTTTAAGGCACTGCGCATGCGTCACGTCGTCTCAGTCGGCGATCGAGAATGAGTCAACCTTGATTTTCCTAAATCTAGTACATACATACATACGTACATATTGGTATATATAGCGCCTTTACATGCTCAAGGTACTAGTATGCCGCGTGCGCATAAAATATACAGTTCCTCAGGTAGACAAAGGAACACCTCTTCCCTGCTATTATGTAAAAATGTGTAGAACAGGTTTCATATGCAAATTCACCTGTTCTACACATTTTTCATAATAGCAGTGAAGGGATGTTCTTTTGTTGAGGGTAGAATGAGGATCTTGTCCTCTTTCTTTGTCCGTGATGTTCATAGTGTTACTTCCTACATGCATGCATATCGTCGAGTGCAATCTAAAAGATTTCTAATTGTAGTCAACATGGGCAGTTAAGTACGTTGACACGCATGATCAGTCGGCGTTCGTCGTGTCCACTCAATCTAAAAGTCCCTATTTGCTGACTCAGCACTGCGTAAGTTACTGGCGTGGCCTTTGAAATTTAAGAAAAGGTGAACATTGATCTTTCTGACATACTGATTATTTTAAAGAAAACTTGTCTTCTTCTTATAATAATAGAGGAGGCGCAATGGCTCAGTGGTAAAGTAATGGTCTCGTAATGCCTAGGTCACATATACACCGGGCCCTGTACGATGCTACCTACCAAAGTGCGCCAAAAGTCATTAAAAAAGATTCTTGCCCAGCTGAAAGATAATACATTAAAGATTACCTAACTAAAATATTTAATTCCGGTATGAACAATAAGGGTATAAATTTACTCCTTCAAACAGCAAAATCTTACATATTCACAGTTTTAGTGCAAAAGTGACTATTTCATAAATCTTTGAATTTAACATGGAGTTTTTAAGCTATTGATATAAAATTGCTCTTACATATTCCTGATAGCTCATTTCACTGCATGAATGGGTTAAAATGGATCTTCATAATATATCATAGGGTAATTCACTGAAAAATTATCCATGTTTTTTATAAATCCAGTGGAAATGTTTAGATTTCCAGGGATTTTCACTTTAGTTTAATTACCACCATTTTTTTCCGATGTCTAAGCTTTAGGTTGAAACCATATTTGGCTGCCATCTTCTATGACCGCGAATCCTTCATGATGCAGCCGAGGAACAAAATAAACACCGAGTGCCGCCCGGTAAGCTTACCGGCTCCCTCCGATGAACAGGGCACCCATGGCTCCCGGTGCCCGGCTGGGTTCCTCAAGGCGCCCGGTTTGTTGCCGTGCGGTGCACTGAATAATGTGTCCTCTAACATCCACGCCTCCGTTGAGAATTGACAGAAATAATCTTGAGGGGCCCATCCGGGCCCTGAATGGAGCTTCCACATATACACCCCGGGGCCCGTAGGGCGAGTAAAAACAGACATTTTTTTAAGGGAATTATCGGCCGGTGCCCGGCCGGCTCCCGTACAGTTCCTACAGGCGCCCGGACATCTTTCACCAGCCATACGGGCGCCATGGTGTTGAGTTGGCTGCTCCCAATTCCCCGGCATTTTCATCTGGCCGATAGACCGTATAAAGTCCTTAAATAACCCGTGGGGCACCGTACGGTTCCCGTGTGGGCTCCGAACGGTACACTGACTTCTTTTTCTGTCAATTTTCTGTCAACACATAGTTTAGTGCACCATGTAGGGCATCTGTTTATCGGACGGAACTACACGATTATCTGGCGGCACCGGGCCGGAACCCGACCGGCACCCTTACGGGCGCTTTGCATTTTCACTCGAGCAATTTTCACCGGGCACCTCCCGGGCGCCGCAGAATAGGTGACCATACATGCCGTAGGGTCCCGCACGGGTACTAGGACACCTACTCCCTGGACATCCACCTCCGGATAACCACCTTCTAGTCAACTACCCCCTAGGATAATTACCCCCTAGGACAACTATCCCTAGGGCAAACACCCTCTAGGACAAATACCCCTGAGACAACTACCCCCCCCCGACAACTATCCCCTAGGACAACTACCCCCCGACAATTATTAGTTGTCTGGGGTAGTTGTCCGGGGTTAGTTGTCCAAGGGTAGTTGTCCTTGGGGAGGGGGGGGGGGGGGGTAGATGTCCTAGATGTCCTCGGGTAGTGAAAATCGTACGAGGCCCGGTGTATATGTGACCTAGGCATAACCGAGAGGTCCCGGGCCCAAAACCAAGTCAATGCGCTCGTGCCCTTTGATAAGGCATTAATCTTTATTACCAAGTCCCTCGGAAAGAAATCCGTCATTCCCCTGAATGTTTATGCCTGGGTCACTTTTGCCGCGGCGGCCTTGCGGTCTAAAATATCTACGGCCAATAGCAATTATAGGATCGCCACGGTCACATACGGTAGCGGTCACATATGTTAGGGTAGCCGCACGGCGTATTCTAAAAATACCGGGCGTATGGTAGCCTTGCGTTTGGTTAGTATTTGTCAAAAAGCTACTACCGCCGCAGGGACGCTCTAAGGCGACTGTGCGTCATCACTTCAAAGGCCGTACGGCAGTCGCAGATTTTCTGTCTCCACAAAATCAAAATACGCCGTGCGGCTACCCTAACATAACCGCTTCGGCGCCAGGGGCAAATGTAATCCAGGCATAACTCTCGATTTCGGGGGCGTACGGCCGCCGTATCCTAGCCGAGCAAATGTGACCTAGGCATTACTTACACAAATAAAGGTAAAACAATAATCAACCAATCAACATGTACTGTAAAGGAAGTGCTTGTCTTTTAGGCCGTTTACCTGCAGCAGCAGCAAACAACAACAACAACAACTCAATGCATATACAATTGTGCCTTTTCAATGTACTGGCACTCTCCTCATTTTCACCGTATCTCAATGTATTACATTTACAGATAAGTCTGGCATTTTTAAATGAGTTTTGCGGAAGGGTTGGATTCTTAGAATCATCTGGAAGCTCGCGAACATTTCAAGAAAAAAATATCAATTTGGTACTCTAAAGAAGACAAAAGTGCCAGTACACAATCGCGTCTAGACATTGTGATCTAGCCCCAAGCCACAGGCGCGGATCCAGGATTTCTTAGGGGAGGGGCCCAACTTTTTTTTTTTTTTGCTCCCGAAAATTTGAAAATCGCGCCGGCCGAAAAGTCGCTCAGTGGGGGGGGGGGGGGGGGGTTACAGAGCACAATTTTTTTTTTTTTTTTTTTTTTTTTTTTTTTTTTTTTTTGCTCCCGAAAATTTGAAAAACGCGCCGGCCAAAAATTCACTCAGTGGGGGGGGGGGGGGGGGGGGGGGGGGTGGGGGGGGGGGGGGGGAGGGTAGTGAGCACATTTTTTTTTTTTTGATCCTCAAAAAAATTTCAATTTGCACCCCCCCCTTGAGCGCCAGGGGGGGGGGGGGGCCCAACCCCAAAAATCGTAAAAATCACGTGATTTTACATGATTTTTTTCTCAAGGGGGGGGGGGGGCCCGGGCCCCCCGGGCCCCCCCTGGATCCGCGCCTGCCAAGCCATGCTTATTGAATATCCACCATATTATCCACCATATTAAGATGTCTGATTTCAATGAGCACGACCAACAGTTCTCTCAAAACTAGGGGAGGGGCCCGGGGAGGGGGTAGTGAGCACATTTTTTTTTTTTTGATCCTCAAAAAAATTTCAATTTGCACCCCCCCCCCCTTGAGCGCCAGGGGGGGGGGGGGGCCCAACCCCCAAAAATCGTAAAAATCACGTGATTTTACATGATTTTTTTCTCAAGGGGGGGGGGGGGCCCGGGCCCCCCGGCCCCCCCCCCCCCCTGGATCCGCGCCTGCCAAGCCATGCTTATTGAATATCCACCATATTATATCCACCATATTAAGATGTCTGATTTCAATGAGCACGGCCAACAGTTCTCTCAAAACTCATTAACTGAACGATTATCTTTGCACTTAGGTCCACCATAAGTGTGATTGGGTGCTTCGAGCTCTTGTATAAAGTACAATAAGACCATCCGTCATTAAAGTATCATCCCTCTTCTTTTTGGTCAAAGACTCATAATGAATGTCTGTCCATAGCCAGAAAGGTGTTATTAACTCTGTTTTAAAGTCTAGAAGTAAATATTTTTGTTGCATATTTCCGCTGACGACGGACAGAGATACATTTTCGCAAATTTGTATATAAGACATAATTATAATAATTCAGTACTTTCACTAAGATGGGATACTATAATGATACACAAAAATGATCGGTTGTTGCATAAGGCGCTTATTTCATGCTAATACTACCCAGAATTTTTTTTTTCACATGCAAACCAAGCAATCTGCTTACAATGCCAGTCCTTCTTCCGCAAATAATTTTTATAATGTTTTATAATATTTGAGGAAATTTAGTATTTATTACAGTTCATCATTTCGTTTTTGAAAATAACAATTTATATATATATATATATATATTTGCTGATTTATGATTCATTGTCAGAAAAAATACTTTTTGTACTTATATTATTATTGTTATCGAAAAGCTGTATGCTTACATGAATGCAGAAGACAATACAATAAAATAAAATAAAATCAAGTACACGTACCCTGAAGAAAAGGGTCAATGTCGCCATAGTAACTTTAAGCCCGTCTGTACTAGTTTGGTCAGAAGGAATTAGACCACCCAGCGTGGTCACTGACAGGTGGCTATCTTATCAACTCAGCTTTCAATTAACATATAAAAAAAGAGGATCATGGGGCACCAACAAGCACCGCTTAGGCATTATTTTCTATATAGAGGGAGCAAGTAGCTATAAGTAGTACAGTGGGGCTTTAAAAATATTCTCAATTTTACTGAAAAGGGAGAGTAATCAATTAATCCTACTCGACATTCACGAGCGATAACTGTCAAAAGAATTAATTAAAGGTTATCGGTATTTACTGGAAATGGTTTGAAACAAAGCACTCTAATTTTAAAGCTTGATTGCACAATCCCTATAAGGGGTATTTAGCCCCCAGGTCTTCCACTAGAACCGCTAATGACCATTGTAGTTGATTAGTACTCTATCCGACAAATCAAAAAGAAAGCATGGAAGAAAAGCTCGTCTCCACGTTGTACGAATCGCACTGTAAGACGAAAGGTGTCTGTCTTGCGTCTGCACAGCTTTCAATTCTACCTTTGCAATTACGCCCACCTAAATATGCTCCGAATACCAAAACAAAATCGTCTTCACTTTTGTTGGTGTCAAGCGTAGCTGTCATTGGTAATTCTAAAGGCAGTTCCCATTGAACGACCGACTGCATTATAATGCCTTTGTGAAGGTTTAAAATAGAGGAATATTATTGGCAACTTTGTCGTGTATAGTTGGGACGATCCGCCACCTGATAGCCGAACCTCCTCGTTTTCACGGCAGTGGGTCAGGCATGATAGTGAGTCAGAATCACATGCTGCACTTGAAATAGTAAGTAAATTTTCTTCGCCTTTTTTTCATTATATCCGTAAGAAATATATAATTCTTCCCACATAATTGACAGCTATAAATGCTTACAAAGATATATATATATATATATATTTATATGTATATATGTTATATGTATAAATATACAAAAAAAAAAAAAAAAAACACATAAATATTGTGTGTTTTGTTTATCATCCGTATTACTCGAACAAGTGATTCATAATATCCATATGGAGGAAAGGTAAGTTTAATAATCTCTAATGTTTAACGGGGGCTAGCTTTCGTTGCCGAAAAGAACAATTATCTGAGTTTACGTTCCAGTATAATTATTCTGACTATGATCTTATCAATTTCAATCATGTTCCACTGCAGATACGTGTGTCCCGTGCCCGTTGCAGTATGTCGACCGATTTTGAGATGACGACTGAACTGCCTCCCAATCTCAGCACAGATGTTACGTATAAACTGGTAGGGGTTGTCCTTTGTGGCCTCATCTTTTGTGTGGGTGTGGGCGGTAATACCTTGGTCCTCCTCGCCATCTCGGCCTCACGGAGGCTACAATCCCACAGCAACCGATTCTTGGGCTTTCTAGCCATAACGGATCTCCTAACCTGCCTCCTCCTGCCGATACAGATTGCCGCTCTCTTAGATGCTAAGTCGGAGTTCTTCCACCTGGCATGCGGCGTTGCAGGAGTGATGGTATACGTTACGCTAGGATCAAGTGCCTTCACTTTGGTCCTCATTGCTTTTAACCGCTACATCTGCCTCACCCAGCCCCTCACCGTCAAAAAGAGGATATTTTCGCGTTGCAAGTCCACGGTGATGGCTTCATTTGGAGTCCTCTTTCCTCTTATAACCACTTCGGCATTCGTTGTTACCGGAAATGCCAAAACGGGTCTTCTCAGCGGTCTTTTTTGCACTATTGTGTATGGGCCCCAACTGGATATTTTAGCTGGCTCATTCCTACTCATTTGTGTACTTGTGACAATTATCTTTTATCTTCTTATTGCAAAAGTGGTTCGATCGCACTCCAGGAGGGTTCTTCCACCGAATCAGGCATTTCAAGAAAGCAGTACACGGTCAGATATCCGGACGGAGACGAGTCCAAACGAGGCCTGCATTCTCGGTCAACAAGACAGATGTAGTCGTAAGGATTATGACTCCAACAAAGCAGGCTCAAGCGACCAATCATCAAGGCTTTCGTCCACCACGGGGATGGCGTTGCGCATTCAAGAGCCTGGCACCTCCAATCCAAATAAGATGTTCGTTCCTGCGACAACACGAATGCCAAATCGTAGCATAACAACGAGTGAACCAATCTCTTGCACCCCTGAACCTGTCAGTGTTTCGAGTATTCAAGCTATAAGCACAATCGTACAGGATCAGGAGGGAACCACAAGGAGGCCCAACCAAGGGCGTCTTGCGCCACGCCCAAAACCGTACGTAGCACCTGTACCATTGTTCAAACTTGAGACCGAGGTCGTGAAGAACATGATCCTGATCGTCTTGGCTTTCTTAATCGCAATAGTCTTCACCTTACCGTGTGTCCTCATTCCTGATTTGCCGTACATCTATGATCTCTGTACATACGTTGTGCTTAGTGCAAACAGCAGTATTAACCCTATCATATATGGCTGGAGGCATCCACTTTTGAAAAAAACCTTCCGTCATCTTTTAAGATGGAGGTTGGAGGAAATCGATCAACCAACGAGATGGGTCAGGAGATGTATATATTGAACTAATGTGAACAGGTCTCACTTTCCATTTACCCATAACGCATACCAAAAATATGGAGACCGTGCATTCTCATTCATGGCTTCTCGTTTGTAAAAGCTTGTCTTTCCTTTGTGGAATCGACAGTCTAGAAATAACACTTCAAATCATTAATTTAACATTTACCTATATCATCAAGTGTGAACATATCGACTTTATTCCAGGAGCCTGCGTATTTGAATGCCTTTCAACAGATTCATGGCGCCATGCAAATTCCTGATCAACATTTGAAACCAACTTTGAGGAGGTTCTACTCTCAGTGAATCGTCATTTCGAAAAGACGTTTTTTTTAAAAATCCTCCTGAATTGTTATCATGTAACCATTATGAGTTGTGGGAGAGTTGCACGAGAGTTGCAGTTGTAATAGTTGTAGTATAAATCGATGTCGTTATGTTCAGGGGCGTAGACAGCGGGAAGGGAGATTCGGTATGCATCCCCCAGAATTGTTGATTGGGGGGGGGGGGTAGCGTGTGTAATACATACCCCCTCCTTGTTTCAGTTCCTCTTTGCAAGAAGCAGGGGAAGGAAGAAAATTGCATGTAATTACCTTGCACTACAACGATGTATGATAAGCTTTCTAGAGCACTAAAATGCAAACTTTCCTAATCAAAAAGAATTTCTCGCTTGGTTCCCACACTCATTCGCATACCACTAGACGCAATGGTCCTTAAGGTAGCTGTGCGAAGATTTAACAAACCTAACCTTTTTTCCATTATTGCAAAGGAGAAACTTCGATAAGACAATTTTATCAAAATTCAATGTTTGGAAACATTCCAAGTGATTATTATCAATTACAAAACGCTAAAATATAACCCCGGCATAGCACCTGGAGAGCTCTCCGAACGCTGCTGAGATGTTTGACATCACACGTTGAGCATGGTTTGCACAAGCAGACGCCATCCCATAAAGAATGAACATGAATGCAATGCTATAATTTCTTAAATTATAATGAGCTTTATAGTGTATATAAATGTAATGGCATGTCAAACCATTCAAAAAGGTATAGGAAACCGATTCTGATTTCACTAAAATATTTTGTGTTTAAGTACACAGGATAGGGGTTAATGAACGTTCAAAGAAACCACACTTTCATATTGAAAAAATCCCGGAATGATAGCATGGACGACATATGTTCCCTCTTGAAACACCGAACATACCGCGGTGTATGCAACTGAAAATGGCGTCTTATTTTGTTCACAAGCGACGGATTCCTTTTTTTTTCATCGCTGCATTTTTCATCAAAATAATACTTTAGAGTGAGGCTATAGATTAAACATTTATACTGACGGTAGTAAAGTAAGAGAATTGACTGAAGAGAAGATGACAAAACAGGCACTGAAAATGTGTGAGATGTCATGGGACATCATCTGCTTGTGTAAATCATGCCCAACTTGTAATGTCACGCATATCGGCAGTGTTCGGAGAGCTCTTCAGGTTCTGTGCCCGGGCTGTATTTAAACGTATATTGATAATAATCATTACTTCGAATGTTTCCAAGCATTGAATTTTGATGAAATTATCCAATCAAAATTTCACCCTTGCAATAATGACAATAATGTTTCCATAATCAACGGCAAAATATATTTGCACCTCCTATCAGAAACACGATAAGCTTGAAAACGTTATCAAATGATCTTATCAAAAGAAGCCAGATGTGTAACTCATATATGCATGGAGGTGTGAAGATGATCAATACCGAATGTTTCTTTACTTCGCTAAAAATAACTTGGATACGAAGAATGTATAACGGATTTATTGACGGTTTGTGTTTCAACTCTTTTCTGAGCTCTGTTTCTTTCTCAGATTGCAATTTTTTTACTTTACCGTTATAGTTATTTAGAAAAGTATATTGATTTGATAACGAATCCTTTTTGGAAGGATGTAGTTCCTTCTTGGTGTGTTTTTGGAAAAGCAAATAGATACTCCAGCAAAGGAGAGTTTTGCTCTGAATTTTCTTTGCCACAATGAAGACATTGTAATAAATAAAAACCTTGTTAATTTTAGACAATAGAACCAGAAGGGTGTAAGATTTGTTAATGACTTAATTGTAGCAGATGGTCAGTTTACAAAGCAGACAATTTTTTTTAAAAAACTTACAATATTTCTATTGACTAGCATTAGGGGAGATTGATGAAAAGTTGGAAAGTTTTTCACAACCTATCAATGCGTTTACGTAGTTGACCAACCCACTTAGACCAAATAGCCTATTCTTAGAAGTTTCATGAAGCAAAGAAAATGATGTAAACATATTTACGTTTCAATGGTAATAGGAAGGGTATCAGCTCATGTAAAAAGGAAAGAAAGATGGGAAGAGAAAATTCGGCAACAAATCTCATTAAAGAAATGGCGTTGTTTTAATTCTATACCATACCAAACAATACCAGACGTTACACTTAGATGGTTCCAATACTGCTTGGTTAATTGCATTACTCCAACAAACTCTTATTTGTGTAAAATACAGGTTAAATCAGCAGCGCAAGTACATTCTGTTGATTGCATGACGAAACCGTTGAAAACCTATTTTTTTTAATGTCACATAGTGAGGAAGGTATTGGAATATTTCGAAAGAAATTGTACGAAAGATGTAAACTTGTTTTGAAATTAACAGTCGAAAATGTTGTTTTTGGAATCACACCCAATACAATTAATAAAGCTTTAAATTCACTTATCATTTGGTTTAAATGGGTAATTTATAAAAACAAATTGGCTGGAATTCGCCTTTTACCACAAAAAGTTTTAAACGAGGTAAAGATTTATTTTAGGTTTGAAAAAAAAAATCTTTTGTGAAATATGAAGCAAGATACATTTGAAAAATGTTGGTCAGGTTTCAATGGTCTTTTCGATTAATGCTAATAATATGTTTAATCAATGGTATGTTATGCGATGGCGGTCGGCATTCATTGGCTGCACTCTTGCGCTCGGCGGGCGAGAGCAGTGGAGGTATGCATAGGTCATATATAAACCGGGCACCGAATACGATTTTCCCTTCCCGGCGGCTTGCCGTGGATTTAGAGACCGTACGGGAATCTTCTGATTTTCATTTCTACGGCAGGTGTGGTCACATATTCTGCGGCGCCCGGGAAGTGCCCGGTAAAAATTGGTCAAGTGAAGTGCAAGGCGCACGTAAGGGTGCCGGCCGAGTGCCGGCCGGTAAGCTTACGGGCTCGGTCCGATGAGCAGGTGCACCTATGGCTCCCGGAAGGTGCCTTGCCGGGGCCCGGGCGGGTTCCTCAAGGCGCCCGTTCGGTTCCCGTGCGGTGCACTGAACTATGTGTCCTCTGGCACCCACACCTCCTGCATTTAAAGCTGCGTTGTACATTTTGAGATGCCGCCGTGAGGGACTGGCACGGGCAATATTCATTTCAAAAGGCATTCGGACGTCAGACGCCTGTTGTTGTGCATATCACCCGAAGCTCTTGATGGGCCCGCAAGGGAGCGGTATCGT
Source organism: Strongylocentrotus purpuratus (assembly GCF_000002235.5). Lineage (NCBI taxonomy): Eukaryota > Metazoa > Echinodermata > Echinoidea > Camarodonta > Strongylocentrotidae > Strongylocentrotus > Strongylocentrotus purpuratus. Next base: position 28,895,378 of record NW_022145607.1, read on the forward strand.
ACACGTACGGAACCCTTGAGCACCGCAAGGCGCCCGTAAAGATTTTTCATGAGAATTGACCAAAGCAAATCGTGAGGGGCCGTCCGGGCACCGTCCGGAGCCCGCACGGGACCCGTAAGGGGCCCGTATTTTATACGGCCTAACGGTCAGATAAAAACGCCGGGAGAATTGGGAGCAGCCAACTCAGCACCACGGCGCCCGTAATATTTTTACGGCATATTATCTGTATAAAATTATATACACTTAAAATATTATATCAAACCATATTATGTTCATGAAAATGTATGATGAAAAAAGAAAAAAAAGATGCAGAAACCAATAAATCAAATCAAATCAAATCAAATCAAATTCCCAAAATTTCTGTTTTTACTCGCCGTACGGGCCCCGGAGTGTTTATGTGAAAGCCTAAGGATGGCCAGAACATCTGGACCGGATCTATTGTTGGCATGATGGGTGTTTGGAGTGTGGTCGGTGGGTGTTGGCTGGCAATGTGATGCACATTGTTGGCATCTAATCTTAGGACCTCTTAAACATTTGTATGTGTCTTATTATTACGTATTCAAGGTTGTATCCAGTAAATGTTGTCATCACTCAATAGCTGTTGTTATGAAGAAAATGTATACTGCTTCTAAATTTTAAAAGCAGTATACATTTTCCCCCAACGGTAGGACGTTTTATTATTTAATAAAACGCCCTACCGTGGGGGAAAAAAATACAAATTAAAAAAATAAAAACAAATTTAACGCTTCAATATCTATTTTTATCACTTGGTCGCTACGATTAAACCTCACACGTACACGTTCTAGAAGCAGTAATTTTTTAGGAAACCGGTACTAAAAGGCCCTAACCGTTCTCTTGCCCTGAAATGCAAAGTTTCAACATCCCAAACATACATTTTGTCGCTCGGTTGTGACGCAGATCTCAAATCTCAGATCTCAAGGATTCCATATGGGGTATGGAAGGAGGAGATGGGGGATAAGGGCAGGTATTTACCCCTTTACTACAAAAACAAAACTCCATCCATTAAGCTTTGAGCTGTGTTTTATTAAGCCCAATTTATTTTATGCGAAATCACATGTTCACCATAGGTAGGATGTGATTTGCCTTTTATTGAATGGTAATCTATATAACGAGTTTCAATTTCACATGGGCAATTTTTGCGCTTAATCGCTACACGCCCTCGCTAAATTAGTAATAAACCAATGACACATATCTCTCTGCTTTTGTCGATAGATTAAAGAGTGTTATAGATGATACAATCGCTCCTATTATATCTCTGAAAGTATGACTTGTGATACCGTCAAATCATGCACTTATCAAATATAAGTTGGTTACTTTGATTATCTATGACCTCATGTTCTAATATTGGGCTGAAGAATGAGGAACGAGAATCGAATTAAAAAGTTATTAGTAATCTAAGTCGAGTTCAGGAATATTTTGCAAGATTTGGACCAACATTCACTAAATTTGTATTCCTTTGATATTACGAGAAGATCAAGAATTTTAGTTTAATTTCAATTCAAGTATATACTTGGGGTAAATTTATTTTCCTTTTCAAAACGTGATTCCTGCACTTTTCTAGGAAACACTTCAAAATAATGGCTTTTACTTAATTTATTTTTCATGAATTCTATAATTCATGAAGTCAGTGCCTGTCGCCATGGTAATTCAATCGTAGGTGCTTTTAGCCTACGTCACACTTTAGCAACTTTATGCTAGGAGTCCACTGGGCCAGCGCCAGTGCAATTTACTGTGGCGCCTAGTGTCGCTAATAAGGTGCCTAGTGGCGTGTAGTGGCTCAAACTGCCTCCCAACTGGCTCGTGGTGGCCCGTAACGGCACCAAATTTGAATGTGGCGGCAAGAAAATTTCAAAATGTTTGAAATTTTCGTCGCACCACTTGCATCGAGCAATCAGCGCCAAGTGTCCGCCAAGTGGCACCAAATGGCGCTAACATATCGCCAGGGGCGTACGCAATCGCTATATACTTATGAAAACGTCAAATCATGCACTTTTTATGTATGTAAACCCCTCCTAAAAAAACCTAGACCCCCCCCCCCCCCCCCCCTTTGGTTTTTTTTTTTTTTTTTTTTTTTTTTTATTATTAAAAAAAAAAAAAAAAAAAAAAAAAAAAAATATACCCACGGCTAACCTAAATAAGGTGACCTTACCCCCCCCCCACTGAGCGACTTTTCGGCTGGCTGAGTCGTTGCGATTTTTTTTTTACCTCCAAAAAAAAAAAAAAAAAAGTGTCCGCTTACCCCCCCCCCCCCCCACTGAGCGACTTTTCGGCCGGCGCGATTTTCAAATTTTCGGGAGCAAAATATTTTAAACCCCCCCCCCCCCCCTTGAAAAAATCCTGCGTACGCCCCTGCATATCGCCCTTTGGCGCAAACAATCCGCCTATTGGAATCCACTGGAATGTAATGGCGCGCGCCAAGTTGCGCCAATGAGATTTCGCGCCACATGGCGCTACTTGGCGCCAAGTGGCGCGCCAAATGTGCAGTGGCGCGAGCCAAACAGTATCCGATTGGTGACTACTTCGCGCCAAATGCCACCTGGTTGCCCGCCATTCGGCGCCACTTGCCGCCTATCAAAATTGTAAATATTTAGTAGAGATGTTGTTCATACAGCAGCTGAGGAGGGTCTGAACCAGTGTGTGTGTGTGTGTGTGTGTATATTTGGGTTTTTACAGACGTGTATCAATCAGATATGATTATTTACGTCTGGGGACCGACTTTTAACGTCACCATCCGAAAGACGTGACTCAGTTTCGAACCTGCGTTCTCGGCTGAATCAGTTTGTAACTTCCACTGTTAGCTGGATTACAGGCGCACGCCACAACGCCTAGTTGAACCAATTAGCCGATGGCCGGTATTTATATAGTCGGCAAGTAGCGCCAAGCGGCGGCAAGTTCAAACCAATTTGGCGACCTTTGGCACAAACTAATCACCAAGTGGCGCAAAGTAGCCGTCTATTGGCGCGAATGGCACCAACAGGGTGAATTTTGGAATCAAATGGCCGTGTAATGGCGCGAACTGGCGCAAACTGGCGCAACATTTTGGAGCAAGCCGGGTGGCATTTGGCGCACACCATATGGCACCCAGTTTATTCCACTTGGCGACACATGCCGAGCGGACATTTATTCGGCGCCACAGCGAGCCACTACGCGCCAATCACATAATCTTTGGCGCGAACTGGCACCAACTTGCGCTGGCCCAGTGGACTCCTAGCATAAGAACGGTCACCGACGCCGACATTCCTGACAAAGACGGTCACTTTCCTTTGTAGGAAAATAATAGAATTAAGTTTGTTGATACGATAGATAGCCCAATGAATATTGCGGTACGTTATTTGGAGAAGTATTAATATGTTATTTAGTTTATAAAAAGAAAAAATATATATTTCTTTTTTTCGTGGCAACATAATTATTAACTTTAATATATAAATGACTTCCACACCTCGAGAAATGACTAATGTGATCAAACCATGTTAAATTCTAATCAATGTTAAAAATTGATAAAATAAATGTCGTTAATATCAATATTGTGAGGAGTATTAGCTACATGGATATATATAACGTGTGTTAAATGCATAAATTGTGTTTTCTGAAAATTGAGAGAAACCCTATTGCACTTCGAAACTTTAAGTAATTCAACATTTGAAATAATGTTCTAAAATTTGTTGTCCTGTTGAAAATAAGAAATGTCAGTGTCATCTGGAAATAAGATGGAAAATAAGAAATGATGACGTATGAATTATTAAATTAATATACATTAAAAACATAAGCGTGTCCAGAATAGATCCCTGGGGACGCAACATACAATTAGAAGGCTCAGTGAAGCAATTACATTGAATATAGTCCATTGCTCTCAGTTACTTAAATAATTATTAAACCACGAGAGCGTTGAACACCACACACAACAAGAATAAAGTAACGTGTCGAACGTTTTACTAAGGTCTAAAAGTATTCCAGTGATATATTGCTTTTTGCATTGCCGTCATTACATTGGCTATTACTAGCAAGTGCGTAAAATCCTTCATTGTATTAACACAGATTAGATATGAGTTTTACAATGTAATGAATTATTCCCTTCACAAGTCAAGTACTAATTGTTAATTGTTAGGATGTCTAAGTATACAATGATCTAGTAATTTTAATTATTTCATTAGAGTAAGGAAATTCAGAAAGAGAGATGCCTGATCTAGTTCTTAACGAATTCCTTTAATGACCATTATTTGGAGTAGCAATTTTGGAAGCAAATAGGGGACCAATAGTAGTGAAAATGAAGTAAAGCAATTAGCATAGTTATTAGAAACTGTAATGTTGCTTTCATTAAAAATAAGATTGTATTTTGGTAAAGGTTTTTATGTTGTTACAATGACTTCTCTGACAACTTTCGATGTGGCGCTCGATTTGGATTTCACTTTTGTTATTTATTGAAAAGTGTTGTTTATCAAAAAAGTACCGAAACGAATAAACTTTGTTACAGTGAAATTAATAAATTCATTTCGGTATGTTTTATTAACACGTAAACTTGTATCCGTCGGGTTACCCAAATGTTGTTCATTAATTCGATTTCTTGTTTGAATTTATTTGAATATGCCTCAATGGGTTCATAATATATATATTACGATTACGTGTATTTTTTTACACATGAATATTTTTACTGTGAGGAAAATGTAGCTATGAATTAAGAATCGGATATGCAATATTCAAATCATATGTTTTGAGGACATAATTCAATTCCTCCAGGGCTAAATCCTGTTTTAATATTTCAATATTACTAGGGGTCTCTTTCCAATTCTTTCCGATACATACAATTTTTGTTGTGGTTTAAAATGAGACTATGATTTTTCACATATTCGTCTTCGTCTTCTAAAGCATATGCAATCTTGTACTCCGAGCCGAGGCGAATACCCTACTAGAAAAAACACCGGTTTTTAAGTGGGAGATTTGGAAGAATTTGGTTTAGGAAAACAGATAAAGGGTTAAAGGGGTAAAGGGTAGAGGTGTCGTGGTCGAGTGGATAAGTCACCGGACTGTGGATCACAAGGTCCGCGGTTCAAGTCCCGCCGCGGCACTAATGTCCTTTGGCAAGACATTGATCTACATTTGCCACTCTCCACCCAGGTGTTAAAATGGGTACCCGGTAGGATGCGAAAGCTAATGTGGTTTGATTAGCAAGTGGCGCTTGTAAAATGGCGACTGGCTGGAATGCTCCCCAGGGAGTGGAGAATGTGCATACCTTGTGTGCGGGTAAGCCTGAATCCGATGACCGGGGTAATAATATGTTCCGCGCCTAGAAACGTAGTATTAGGCGCATTATAAATGTGAGCTATTATTATTATTATTATTACTCGTATTAATTTCTTACCAGCCTGCCGTTACAAGGGTAAGAGGCGGCCAGGGGTGACCCTAGTCTGATGTGACACTACCATTCAACATTTCTGTCGGCAAATCTGTAATTTTCGCTGATAATTATCTAAATTTGAAAACATTCTTACCCCTGGAACTTTCATTTGTTCATTTTCTTTTCTTGTACAAATACAAGAGGCATACTTTTGAAATTGCAGGTTCCGCGTATCGCTGGAACAAACATCGAACATGTCCTCCTTTTGAAAATTTAAATCGAAAACCACATGTTGAGTTTCATGTTATGTAAACTCGATTTGTCCCTATCATGTGTTATAGTGAATAACAAATTCAATTAATCTCCAAACAAACAGTCAATTCATGTTTTTCCTTTCCCTCATTATCCCGTTCTTCCTCATCGTTATCTTAAAATCATGATAAAGGTCGAATTACATAATCGTCATGCCAAGAAGACGGCTTTCACCTCCTCATCTGAGTTGCCATGGCAATCTTAGGATTCGATCTTTTGATCCCTATTGATTACTCAATGAGTAATTAGAATCCATACAAGTACCTTCTGATGTTGCAGAGCAAGTGATGTAGCATGGGCATAGTCACTGAGGGGGGGGGGGGATAGCACAACAAATAACCAAAGCAGTCATTATTACTATATTATTACCTATAAAAGGCATTTACGCTGCTAAATAAAAAGTCGTATTTTGCACGCTGCTAAATAAAAAGTCGTATTTTGCACGCTGCTCCGAATATGAAACCGGAGCGGTGAATATTTGCCATATTGCCCTCTTCCGGGTTTCCCCCGTAGACCCCTGTACTAAATCAGAGGGCAATATTATGTTAGGCGTTAAGTGTACGCACGGTAATAATTACACGGAGTAACAATCATTGTTGCGTCACAATGACATACCTGCCTGAATGTCCTGAAATCAGATGGACCGGCAAACAGACGGGAGTAAAAAAATCAGGCTTGATACCAAAGTTGTATATAAATAATTTGCTTTAAAATACCTTGTTTAGGTAATAATAATTATATTGACTGGGGTTCTTTCGGGCTTGGTCAATATTTATGATATACCGCTCAAGCCCAGTAAATTTAATATAAATATTGAAGCCCTACAAAAAATGCGCCTCCAAATGAGTGCCTTATCTTGATAATCAGACAGACGATCGGCTTGTAAAAGTCACGGGGTTCCTGACTGACCTAAAGATTTTTAATTATGATTGCAGCATGAGCTAAATTCAGGGTTTTGTTTCAGAATCTGAGACAAAGTTACCAAATCCCTTTAATACACCCTATTCATTCTACTAAATGAGTTGGGTTGTGTTGGGCATTTTCGCTTAATGTATATACGCACACTAAATTTGGCACTAATGAAAAATACGTGAAGAGCAATCTTTGCTTTTTCAGAAAATAATATAAGATTTTTCAAGAAGTTTCTGCAAAAGAGAAAAAAGGAGTGGAGCGCCATTGCCGCATTAATACTCGGGTCGTTCTTTTTTGGGGTATTATTCTCCATTTCTCTCTCTCTCTCTCTCTCTCTCTCCTTCCCTCTCTCTCTCTCTCTCTCACTCGCTCTCTCTTGTTGTTCCTTCCCTTCCCTTTCCCCTTTACACACCTCTTTGCGTATTCATATCTCGCTCTCCCTTTATCTCCTTTATCTCTGACCGGCTGCGTGTATTTATCACAATAATATAAAACAAACGATTTTGAAAGTGGGTCAATGTTTTCTTGATCCATTTTCGTTGTCAAAGTTTAGATTTGGTGGAATTATGAACAGGCATTTGGGGTTCTCAAATAAAAATAAAAAAAACTTTAATGTCCTAGGGTGAAAAGGGGATATTCCCTTTGTCGAGTGATAATTCCTTCCAATGAAAGAAGAAATCAAATCTTTACAAAATATATATAATCAAAATTATTTAGAGAAAGAAAGGTGTATGGATACATTAATCTGCTCGTCTGCATTAGTTTGGCTATATAGGGGGGGGGGGGGGGATTATACTCCCTGCATGGTCACTGACAGGTGGTTATTTCATCAAATCAGCTCTCAATTAACATAAGAAAAAGGGGATCATGGGGACCAACATGCACCGATTAGGCATTGTTTGCTATATACAGTGTGTCCCAGAAAAAACGAAACCGAGAATTATCGACGTTTTATCATTACTTAGTCACATTTATAATTAATAAATGACACATATTTGGAAAGCTTAGATCCTCCTCTTTTATTTGATGCAACTCAAACGATGCATATTTAACGCATGAGTGAATAAAATGAATTTGAAGTCTTTCGTCTACGGCCGATCGTCAACGAAATGGAGTTAAGTCTTTTGTCAATTCCGTTTGTTGCTAAGGTAGGCAGCCAGTGAAAACGAATTCGTTTGATAAAATTATGGAAATGCAAGCACTACTTTAATCATACAAAACTTTGTTATTCCTAGCTCATTTTTCGTGATTGAGGTGTCATATGAAAGGGCAGAAACTCAAGTTTCTAGAAATGTGATTTTCTCTTTGAAATTCAGATACCGTCCGCCAAATGAATTTTTGGTTTCCTCTCTTCAAATTCATTTCAATCACTCATGCGTGAAAAATGCATTATATGAGTTGCATCAAATGAAAGAGGAGGATCTAAGCTTTCCACATATGTGTCATTTATTAATTATAAATTCGACTAAGTTAAGATAAAACATCGATAATATTCTCGGTTTCGTTTTTTTCTGGGACGCACTGTATATAGCAAACAATGCCTAATCGGTGCATGTTGGTCCGCATGATCCCCCTTTTCTTATGTTAATTAAGAGCTGGTTGGTTCTTCGTTTAGATGGCGCTCTTCAATCTCAAAGATTATTTGCGCCATTTATTTGAGCTGTGTGTGTGTGTGTGTATTGGTTTTTACAGACGTGTATCAATCAGATCTGATTATTTACGTCTGGGGACCGACCTTTAACGTCACCATCCGAAAGACGTGACTCAGTTTCGAACCTGTGTCCTCGGCTGAATCAGTTTGTAACTTCCACTTTTAGCTGGATTACAGGCGCACGCCACAACGCCTAGCTGTGTGTGTGTGTATTGGGTTTTAACAGACGTGTATCAATCAGATATGATTATTTACGTCCTGGGACCGACCTTTAAACGTCACCATCCGAAAGACGTGATTCAGCTTCGAACCTGCGTCCTCGGCTGAATCAATTTGTAACTTCCACTTATAGCTGGATTACAGGCGCACGCCACAACGCCTAGCTGATTTGATGAAATAACCACCTGTAGAGGGCGCAAGTAGCTATAAGTACGGTGAAGTGGGGATGTACATACTACTGTTAGACCATGGACCTACAGTAGCTCCATGGTTAGACCCATCATACTCGAGATTATTCTTACCTGAATAATGCAGTGCAAATGCATTTACCTTATAGTTGAACATTTACTCATGGAGTCCACAGTTTGACATTTTCGTCTTGTATATTCACTTATCGCTAATGGTTTGTCTAATTATCATTTTGCTGGTATCTTGTATTATACCGTCCATACTATTTTTCCCTTCTTGTGAGACAGTGTTGCTATCATTGACGAGGCCATCCTGGTAAAAACACAAAAGACTGACTAAAACACGATAGCAACTAATTTCGAAAAAAAACCCCAACTTTACGTTAATTTCTTTGGCCTTGCGATTCGCTTATTGAAATGCGTGGACATGGCAATGACATATTACGTAATCAGAAAATGATTTGTATGGGACATACACTAGGGTATGGAACATACACTAGGGTATTGAATTGGTTGCGAATAGTTGAGATCGGTGTCATAAATAAATAAACTCGAAGTTTATCAGGAAATCAGACTTTTGTTTCACTTTCTACATGCCATTGTTTCCCTCTCTGATAACACGATACGAGAGCATTAATTGGACGAAGGCATTTATTAGTTCAACACAACAAGAATTGTGAGTCATAAACAAATCAAGTGCTCTTTTCCTGCTATCTACATGTTCATGTATATTCATTTAATAATACACCGTTGAGAACAAAAAAGGCGGTTATTAATGTGAGTCAGTCAGTCATTCTCGATCAGGTTTATAGTCTAGCGCCATCACAGTCTACGGTCGCGACAGTAAACAGACAATTACTTATCAAAATGCGATAACTCTCCTTCAATTTGAAGTCTGCATTGCCTCATTTTGTACCTACAGCTTATTCTTCTGTTCATAGAATATTTTGTTCATTATTCCAATAAATTTTCTTAACGAAAAGAAAGAAAATATTCATTATTTCAATATTCTTCTTATCAAACGGGAAGCAAAATGTGCTTCTTATCTCATTTACTTTACTTTCAGTTGGCTGTTCTCAGAAAGAGGCCCTCACACTTTCGATGCTTTTTATTCAAAAAAATATATGATGAGCCATCTCCACACCCCCCCTCCCCTGATTAGCCCATTCGATCTTACCTAATTGTTCAAGGGGGTCCGACAGTTGGCTGAATTTAACTTTTTTGGGGGAGTGGCTTACATTGTAACAATAGATCCAATTACAATAAGGTCCTACTATTTTTAAACTAATATTTTTAAATTAAACTAACTGATGGCGCTAGATTAATAAACTGGATGCAGTTCAAAGGAGGGCGGCACGCTTCGTAACAGGAAACTACCAAAGGGACAGCAGTGTCACACAAATGCAGACCTGCCTTGAATGGGAATCACTTGAACGCAGGAGGGAAAAGAGTCGTTTGGTTATGCTGTACAAAATCTACAAGCGAAAGGTGGGCCTAAAGCAAGAGGACTACATACAAGTATCAACAGGGTCAAGGTTAAGAAGAAACCACCATCACTCAATAGAAATCCCCTTTGCCAGAAAGGACGTATACAAATACTCCTTTTTTCCAAAAACTGGACGAGCATGGAATACCCTCGACCAGCAGTCTGTAATAGCTACATCAGTTGATAATTTCAGAAACACACTCTAGCATGCATCACCTGCCATACAAGTAAGCGACATGCGGAATACCGCCCTGCTGACTCCAATTTCAGAAGGTTCAGAAGGTAAGGTTACAGTAGATGAGCAACAACGCAAACATCGCAATGTGAGTATTAAAAGTCGCGACGATCTGACCCGTACGTCAACTGGAAATCACTAAGAGGACACTTTTTTTTTTTTTTTTTGGTCTCGAAATTTGGAAGTTTGACATTTTGACCCGTTGGGGGGGGGGGGGGTAAGGTCACCTTTTTTAGGTTGGCCATGGGAATTTTTTTTTTTTTTTTTTTTTAAATAAATAATTAAAAAAAAAAAAAAAAAAAAAAATCCAAAAGGGGGGGGGGGGGGGGGGGGGGGGGGGGGGGGGGGGGGGGGGGGGTTTTTAGGGTTTTTTTTTTTTTTTTTTTTTGGGGGGGGGGGTTTACACACAAAAAATTACCAAAGGGGGGGGTTTAACCCCCCAACCCCCCCCCCCCCCCCCCTGCGTACGCGCCTGTCGCTACTCCATTTTAATAGGTAACGCTCAAAATAAAATGCGACAAAGGCAACCTTCCCCCCCCCCCGCCCCTCGTGGTCGACCTTCTATAAACTAAACTTATAATCCGATTGTTATGTCGGATTCAACTATATACAAATCTCCTCCTTTAAACAATGCAGCTAGATCTCATGACCTTGTAGTAATGAGGCCGACAAAAGGAATCACTTTTGGTTGTAAACGTCAGACTGTCCCAAACGACCATTTCTCTTAAAGGGATTGGATCGCCAGTTTTCATGTGCAGAAGGCCATAATTCGCTGACACCAGACTTGGTGGAAATACCATTAATGGGGGTACAAATTTGCACACAGCAAACCCATAGTCCAGTCAAGAATTACCCCCTAATCTCTCGGAGAGCTCGAGAGTCTTCGGGCAAATCATAGCATTACATAAGGTCCAATGGTCATAAAACTCAAGGCTAACCCTGGTGATGGACAACACCTGTTATTGGGTAAACACCCGAACGGTGTCGAATTCCCCATGAGAGCCGACTACTCAGTGACTTTAATTACACGGGAAGAGAAATGACTCGAATTGTAGGGCAGCGATGGTCGAGTGTATCGAGTATCACGTGACTTAACCCGTTTGTCACGTGAGCTCTACGTAAACAAATAAAGCGAGTGTATTACGTATCACGTGATTTAATTACATTTCACGTGAGGTACTTGGCTATTGAAGGAAACATTGAGAACACGTCAGGAACAGATCTTTTTTTCTTTTAGTTTAAAGAGAAAAACAAAACAATCCATGGTAAACGGGATAGTTTGTGTACAATTGACGTAAGGACAAGCATGTTCTTTAGGTAAATGCGATTTGGATCCTCGATATCAAAAACGGAAACCCACAATCATAAATTGATTTACAGCACCGTAAACGCTGCTTAAAATAAACTGAAAAGGTGTAAGTATTACAGAGGAGTTGTCCCATGAAATCATGTTTAAGACACTGGCCTTTATAATTGTTTGTACAAAGTATTTTTTAGAGTACTTTTAACACATGTCTCAGATTTCATATTTTGAATTTTCCTCTAAATTTGTGTCTCTTTTTAAATTATAAATAGAAAGCATGTATACGCTGTATAAAAGGGAGCATCCATTGCATGTGCATGTACCTTATTTGTTTTGCAAGTACTTGTTATTAATAATTGACAATGGATATATTTGTATCACATAAATTGTACTCGCTGATATCGCCTTCTGTAAAAAAAAAAAAAAAAAAAAATAAAAAGGTATCCCTTAGCAATTACTACAAGTGTAACCAAATTAAAATAACATTAGCAGCATATTTTTTAGATTATGAAAACGATTGCCTGAAATTTTCTTTGTGTTACTGAGGTGAAAACAGGAAATACCTTGAGGGAATTGCACATGTCATCGACGTTTGTAATATTTCTGTGTTTATAGGGGAGAGAGAGAGAGAGAGAGAGAGAGATGAAGCAATGGAGACAGAAAGAGAGAACGAGAGAGTGAGTGAGACAGACAGACAGACAGGCAGAGGGACAGAGGTAGAGAAAGAGAGAAAGAGAGAAAGAGAGAGAGATTGTGGGGGGGGGGGGGTGAGAGCACGAGGTCGAATGTGTATGCGTGTGTGTGTGTGTGTGTGTGTGAGAGAGAGAGAGAGAGAGAGTGTGTGTTGTGTGTGTGTGTGTGTGTGTGAGGTACAGCGACATAGAGAAAGAGAACAAAACTAAACAAAAAGTATATATATTCGACGGAATGGTGATGCGAGAAAAAAATTGTTATTTTATAGACCTTTGTTGTAGGGTCCATGCATGATTATTTCAAATAAATCCTATTTCTGTACAGGCTATATAGTAACGTTCAATTTGATATTATTTTCATATAATCAGCTCTTGAGACTAACATGATTCACCTTATCATGGTTATAGCCTATGTCTTGAGATTTTATATATAAGAAAGGAAGACGTGAAATATTTTGTTCATGCAAGGTATACATTGTAAGGAAGGTTGTAAGCTCGTAGCGATCTTAACGACAGAATTTGAATTATTGACTGAGAAATATATTTAGAAAGAGAGAAGAGGAAGGAGATGAGAGGGGGTAAAATATAAGTGTAGTCCCTGTCCTTTACCCTTCCAAACATAGGAATGAAGAACAAAAATGGCCCTATTATCGAGGATTCTACTAGAGTACATGGACCTCAAACAATACTATAGCCACCACTGAAAGTCTGAATAGGTCGCCCTCTATAGAAACAAACATTATACCGCCATTAAGTTCAAAGGTGCTTATACGCTGCGCGCGCTCTCTGTGGGAAAACTCGCTTCTAATTCATAGGATGCACAAAACGCACTATATTCACAGAAGATCTACTCAAGTGTGACTTTAGTATTATATTATATATTATTTGTATTCAGGTACACATTTGAAAAGAGAATTAATACTTTTGATCAAAGTGCACCTCATAGTTCAATCAACGTGATAACTAGGTACAGAACTGCATGCAGTTAGGACGCACTTATTGCGTAGACTCTGGATATTGGTAAAAAGCTACTACGTCACTGCATATAGTTTGAGCTTGCATGGACTGACTTTTGGCTCCTTGTATACATCAGGTGATCACACTGTTAAGTTTTATTGGACGTCAATGGATATAGGCGTAGAATGAGCTCGTGTTTGTAGTTAGCAAGAAAGCCGATATTTGTACCATGGCTGAAAAGTCTGAGAAAGAGGAAGCCCCAAGCTCTTCTCACAACCTGACGTGTCCACTATGTCTTGATATTTTTGATGAGGCAACCATCCTGACTTCATGCGGACACACCTTCTGTCGGAAATGTCTCAAGAACTATGACCTATCCCACCAGGACCTTGATCACATGGTTTGTCCTCTTTGCAGGAAGACCACCAAGTTGTCTGCGAATCGTGTCGATGATTTCCTCACCAATGTGAGTGTCAACGAACTTGTAGACAATTATCACGCCAAGTGTGGAGGGATGAACGCTGTCCTTGAGATGCGTCCAGAATGCACTACTTGCAAGTTTCATCAAGATGCTGTCTCATTCTGCTGTACATGCAACAACTTCATTTGTGACAAGTGTCTGGATTGTCATCAACATCTCACAGTCTTTGAAGATCACGAGATTGTATCCATGCAGGATATCATCAACGGGAAGGTCAGTATTGGTCATCTATCCGAGAAGTGCAGCATCCACAAACAAGAGAACAAATATATGTTTTGTGAGGATTGTAAGGTCCATGTATGTCACAAGTGCGTGATCGTCGGTCATCAAAACAACATCAAGAATCAGGCCGACTTCGAGCAGGAGTTACGTCTTAAGGTAAGTGTGTTCAGCTACTATGGCTTACATGTTTTAGGACAGATGTTTCCCTCTATCGGGGGGGGGGGGGAGTGGGGGAGGCAAAATCGTTTCTGCCTCCTCCCACTCACAAGTCCAAAACTCTTTACAAAAGAAAGAGGACAATACAGGTTTTCCGTCTCCCTTACCATACACAAACTTAGGATATCATTAATATTGGGGTGTAACCATTCTCTCCCGGTCGCTTCATTTCCTTTCATCGCATATTCATAAATGCAAACTTTCTTACTAAAGCTTCAAAGCGTGGAAGCACATATTTCCCTCTATCAAATGGGCGGCTTCATTTTTCCCTTTACAAGACACAATTTTGGTTCCTTGATTTATAAAGATACAAATATGCAACATGTCTTGATCTGACTATTCGTGATTGCAGTAATGAGTGTTGACCCCCTTCAACTGGGGCCCCTACTAAGAGAAAGAAAAACTCAAGTAAATTACGTGCCATAGCTTGGGTTGATACATATTAATCTTCTTTGGCTATAAAATACAAATTTAAACCTTCCAAACTCAAAGTTATCTCAGTCAATCGCCACACTGTTTCGAAGTACATTTGATGCAGTGTTTCTTGTACTAAACAAGCCATGTACCAAAAGGTTCTCGAAACCGCGGGAAGGGGTGGGCATGTGTTAAACTTTACGAATAGAGGGAGGTTTTTTTACCCTCTGTATTGCAACAACAAACACAAATTAAGTTAAATCGCGTCGAGGTTCTAACATTTGTGAAATATCAGGAGCGCCCAAAATCTGGTATTTTAATTTCAAACTAGCCCCATGTAATTTGTAACATCTCTTTCTACAAAAACGTTCTTTTCACTTGTCTGTTATTCGTTTCGTTTAGGTGAACGACCTTGTCCAGCGTTGTGCCGCTAAGAAATCAGAACTGGAGAAGAACATTCAGAATGTAGAAGTACAACGCCACGAAGTATACACAGCCGTGCAGAAACTACTGGACGATGTAAGTAAAGCCTACAGCATCAAGGCCAAAGAGCTTGAAGAAAATCATCAAAATCTCATAGAGCAAATTTATGCAGTAAATCGAAGCTTTCATGACGACCTAGACGCCTTGAAATTCAAGGATCGTCAGAGGATTAAAAGTATTTGTAGTTCAATAACACGGGTATCTAATGACAGACTGGGTCGTCTTGAGACAGACAGTCTGTCTGCTCATACCTTGCTCTGAGGAGTTGGATGCCATGCTGAAGGAGGCTACTGATCACACTTCTGCGGCAGCCATTATGAATAAAGCACAGGAGAAGAGGTTCAAGCCTGCAGATGCTACTCGGCTGGACCTCGGGCGCATCTCAGAATCAGATCCCAAGTTGCAAGTCATTCAGTGTGTAGATCTACAGGAATACATGTGTGGAATGACTCGCTACTCTGATGATAGTGTAGCTTTCGGATATAGTAGTAAGCATGGTATAGACATCGTTGATTCAGCTGGTAAACGGGAGCAGTATGCAAACATACCAAGTAACATGAAGTGTTGTGATCTTGTGTTTCAACAAGACGGGTCATTATGCATGTCGACTGTTGCCTCTAACGCATACATAATATATTCCCCCAATGGATCATGGAAATCAACCATCTACACGAAAGACAATGGATATTCTCTCAGACTAAACAGAAGTCCATCAGATGAAATCCTCATCGCTAACAAAGAGAAGAGAGCCTATATCTATGACCCGACTGGATCCACTCTCAAACACATTGTTCCAACAAAACACAACGTGACCAGCCAGGTATCTGCTGCCAGGTCGGGTTTGATCGTCACGAGTTCGTGTAATAACCCCTATCCAAGCGTAGTGACGGTCAACGACAGGAATGGGAATGCTGGTAAGTCTCTACAAGCTCTAGACCGTGTCAACCTGTTTGCTGCCGTGGATGAGCAGGACAGGGTGTATGTAGCTCTATGAATTTGATGGTTTGAACCTGAAGGAAAGAGTTGAGTTCAATGCACATAATCTAACGTTAGGACGAACTTGGTGTTACTTGGTCAAGTTCCCTCTCGCCAGACGTGCTCGCTTTTGCTTGTTACAAGAAGTTGTATTTTATCAAAGTATCACTGTTATCCATCTCACACTCTATATTAACATTACTGGTGGTGTGTATACCTATCTGTCCCACATAAACTCATATATGGGTTTATGTTTCATATTCTATTGTTTACTATGTAATAACTAAACGAATACAAAGATGCCCATTCTCTCGATATATTTTAATTGCCTGACTACAGTTGTCATTAATGGCCCGGTCCCACCGGCCGATGGACACAAAACGTATGCATAAAGGACACAGCGGACGAGCACAATTTCGGAGGTGGCTCAATCCTTTTTTATCCGCTTCAGAAAATTTGCGAAAACAGAACGGAAAATAACGGACGTGGGTAGTATGTAGCTGGGATGTTAAATGGATGTTCATCGGAAGCCTAGCGGATGGAAGTGGATGACAGCTTTGAATACTTTATATACGAGATGCATACGCTTACATCCTTTCTAATTCCGTGCTACTAACGTTGTATAGACGTTCCATGTACCTTATCTTTCCTCCCTCTTTCCGTTTTCAGCTGCAGCGGATGTGAGTTGCGAGGATGCCCAGAGGATGCAGAGAGGATACCACGGACGTTTATAACGGACATATAACGTTTGTTGCTCGTATTTGTCGCGGATTTACATCGTACACGGCGGAAGTTCATCCGTTCTAAAAGTTTTGTGCAGCTCAAAACTTTTTGCGCGGATGAAATCACAATGGACGGATGCTCGATGGATAGAGCGTATGAAACACGTATGCAATGAGTACACAACGGATGCATAGCGTTTTCTAACGGATGGCAAGATTTGTTTACGTTTTACATCCTCTTTGCATCCGTAAGTGCAGTGGGATCGGGCCTTATCCAAAATAATGATAACTTCCCTCACTCGAAGTAGTATGTAAATAGGTAATAATATACATATACTTCTTGCATTGTGTAATTTTTTACCAGTATGTTTTAAGATCAGCGAATACAGATAAACTAAAGCTTTTCGTCTTTCACTCACTGTTCTCGCGATTTATTCTGATAAGTGCAAGATAAAAACCTTTAATATATCAGTATTCGTTGCTATATTCTTTGATTGATATTTCATTCGTTTGTGTGTATGAGGAAGCAAATACTGACTAAAAATTGTACTGTGGAGCAAACAAAAAGTTTTAAATATCAATATTCCCTTATCTCCTTTTCCTGTCATGGAAGTGAAAGATACTATTTCCCTTTTGCAGCCAACATCAAATTCTGTAGAACTTTGCAGGAATTATGAATATGTCATGTATGTGCTATCTGTGAAATTTAAACAGTGTCCTAGTATTCAAATTATGCAAGGAAACCCGTTTAACTTCTAGACTTCACTGTCAGACACTATTGAGTGACTGACTGACTGACATCTGTTTTCCTCTGGTAATAACATACATAAAATGAGCTGTAACAGGAGAATGAGCATTTGTCTACATCAATAACTCACTACTTGTAATCGCCCAAATTAAACTGATTAAATCTTTGTACCGCACAAAGCGTACGACCATTTGATAAAAGGGTCTGAAAATCAGACTATTACTCAGGTGATTGCAATCACTTAAGTCGATTTGACAACTAGTGGTCGTTATTTTCCCACTACAAGCCATTTCCAAGGCCATTCGTTTGAGGGAAGTTCTAAATTAGTATTGTCTTTCAAGTGCCGTTGGAATTCAACCTTTTCATTTGTTTGGCCTGCAAATGAAACATAGTACTTTTAAGAGGTACCTAACACTTGAGACTCACTTTGCACTGTAAGCATGGTGAGGGGTGATATGAGCTATGGCGGGATGTGGGGCCCACCATAGATCGGTACACTTGCATCATGGGGGCCCGGGGGACCAGTCTTACACCTAGAATTAAATGCGAATTAACAAACCCACCGCTTAGGAAAAGGTAGTCCAGAATCTGGTCGGTTATTTATATTCTCTACACTTGATACAGGCTGCCGAAGATGGCGTTATCAACGAACTCATACGCTCACCAGTCACCATCCCTATCAATCAATGGCCCAGCCTAACAACAACCAGGCTTCCTAATTTAAGGATCACGCCATCTCCGGCTGCCAGCGAGTGAGTACGGGAGGTCGCATTGCGTTGGTGTGGTGTAGATCAAAATTAAATCAGCCAGATTTTGGACTAAGGGAAAGGGTGCAGGATCGGGTATTACCATCTCCATCCACCTTTTCTTATCTCTTCTTTTTTCGCCACTCTATGAGGTTAGGGGGATGCCGCCCCGTTCCCACCTCGTATTCTACGCCATTAAATAAAAGGCATTGGGTAGACTTACGTATTGTAGAGGGTGGTGTCGGGCCTCCAGATTTGCGTGGCGGGAAACCGTAGCTCAGAGGTTCCTCGATAGTCTGCCGGGTCCCATTGGAGTAGCTGGTCAGTCCAACTCTAACAAAGGACACCAACAAAAAATTAAAGAGGGTTTTGAATTCATAAGGTACATAAGACACAAACACTTTTCAATAAGGCTCAATTGGCGCAAGATATAACGCTGTCGGAATAATGTTTTTTCGCCAAATTTGTTTAACTTAATTCAAGTTGTAGAGAATCCATTTGATTATATAACAGTTATTAAGGGGAAATTATTGTTGTAATTGTTTTCTCACTATGGAAAGGTGGCACTTCTGCGTTAAATATTTATAACTTTGTGTTAAACTTTTACGAAGTTTAATACCATGAAGAAATATTATTATTATCATCATCATTATTAATAGTGGTATTACTAATACCACTTAATGATAAATATGTTATTACATTACACAGATTCAGGTTTGGATAACACTATTTAATAGTAAATTGTAAATAGAAGCAGGCTTAATTATTGATTAAACTGAAGATTTCCAATTTTCTCTTTGTTTTATTCAAGATAATTGGGATGAATTCCATTATATTTTCATTTGCCCATTTGTATGTATCTAAAACGTCATTTTGTTGGACAGTCAAGTGTTCAAGGAATGCGAATGGCCAGTCAATCCTTTTCATATAAAGCAACTCATTAAATTAATCGTAACACTTATTCAGCATTTTTCTCACACTTACGAAAGAGCTCTTGACTCAAACACAGATATGTAGGTACAGTTAACCAAATTATTCATACCCTTACCAGGATTTGTAATAGTATTTAAGTTTATGTAAAATTGATTTGTCTCGATATAAGTTTCTTAAGAATGTGACGTAGTAAAGCTTACTTCTAAAAGTATTAAACAAAGTCATTAATTCAACCAGTCCACCTTTCATTCCTAAATTAGGGGGAACAAAGTCATCTAATGTACAAGGAGATAAATGATTCCTTTTTTAAATGTATATAAAAAAAGTAATATCAAGTAGTAGTAGAGGAGTTAAGCCACCTTCACAGCTTGACTTGTAAATATGTTCTATATGTAGTTTCCCATCACTTTTTTATGTTTATAACAATGATGATTGATTTTTATTCGACAAGCTTCCAACATACAACAATATACAATAATAACAGATCAAAAAAAGTCAGCTTGAACAGGATAACCCACGAAAGCTCGAGAGCTTATTTCCAGTGGGGTCCCTTACAGACATGTATAAAATTAATAAGTTAAAATAGTAATATTTACAGACAGATAAGAAAATTAAAAGAACTACTTATTAAAGATAATAATAACAACATTTAAACTGATGATAGAAATGATATTAAGTACAAGAAGAAAAAGAAGAAGGGGAAGAAGAAAAAGAGGAGAAGGAAGAAGAGGAAAATAATGATGAATTTGTAGAAATTCTATAACGTACGAAAACATAAGTATATACAACATGAAAAAGTATGAACCGACAGAAGAATAAAAATTTCAATCATATAACATGTCATTCACTTCTCTTCTCTGACTGTCAAGTATTAGGTATTCCTTTAATTTCCTCTTAAAATGATCATAGTTTCCTATTTCTTTTACACCATTGGGAAGGGAATTCCAATGTTTTATGGCATTGTAATAAAACGAATTTCCAATACTACCTACTCTTTCAGGTAAGTTAAAGTTGAATCGTCTATTTCTTGTATTATAATCATGTACGTCAGTAACAAGATCGAAGTTGGATCGAATATAATGATTCGACCTAGTATGGTATATTTTATGCACATGATGCAATACGAGTTGTTTTGATCTTTGGTCGACTTCAAGAAAACCAGCTTTAGAAAGTTCGCTGTAGCCAACATGAGTTCTTGGACCAGAACAGTTGATAAATCTCACCATTTTGTTCTGTATAATCTTCAACTTCTTTTGATCTGACTTGTTTATGTTACTATACCATGCAGGGTTAGCATAGTCAAATAAACATTGAATAAGAGCAAAACAGAGTGTACGTCTTGCTTTTAAATCCATACAACTTTGATATCTGTACAAAAATTTCAGACGAGAATTTGCTTTTTTTACAACTGATTCTACTAAAGATGAAAATGAAATTGCGCTAGCCAACTCAATGCCTAAATACTTCACAGACTCTTTTCTCTTGATTGCTTGATTATTGTGTGTCACTTTGAATTCAAATGACTTTTTAGAACTACTTTTAGAACAAAATAAAATGCTTTCTGTTTTTCCCAAGTGTAAAGAAAGCTTATTATCAGTCATCCAATCGACACACGTAGACAGCTGTTCACTGAGCTTTTCCTCAATATATTTAGGATCAGGATTTGAATAGAGTAGTACGCTGTCATCTGCGTACAATAATAGTTTGAAGTCTTTAAAAAACTTTTAACTTGTAATATTATGATTGTTAGTAATTTGTCATATTTTTAGATTATACACAAATTATTTATTCTAAATTTATATTAAATGTATAACTTGATAGGTTTACGAGTTTGATTGTACTCTTATACCCCGAAAAGGGGTCGAAAGAGTCAATCACTAATCAACAAATCTACGAGTAGTATAGTAGCAGTAGCAGTAGTTGCAGGGGTATCATCATTATCAACATCATCTTCATCATCATCATTTATATACCTACCTGATTTATTTGAATATTCAGCTTCAACATTTGGTCACGTTCATCCTGTTGAAGATAAAATAGGAATGGGAGAATTACAAGGCGGTAAATGGGTGAGTGTGATGCTCGTTCAGGTGTGGCGCGGTCAACCGCCGCAAAAACAGGGCCCTGTTTCATAAAACTTGTTATCTATAACAACTGCTAAATTTCTATGACAAATTTGCTCTCAGCCAATCAGATGCCAGGATTTCAGTAGCTTATAACAGTAGCTTGTAACTTGTTATTGATATCAAGTTTTATGAAACAGAGCCCTGAGGTCTTTTATTTTATGTGTGAATGAATGGCAACTGCGCGCAGTAAAGGACGTGCGCGTATCCACTGAGCTCAGTGTTATAACTAAAGGAATGTGAATCGTGTTACACTTTAACAAAATAAAGAAAAAAATGTTGCGGTTGTGCAGCGTCATATCTAAACGAGGATTCAGGAGGGGGACAAAATATCAGAAAAATAATCGTATTTTAGGCATTCGTTTTTTACTCACTATCACGATTATTACTCACAATAGGTACTGAAGTTGTAGTTGTATCATTTTGCGGTAATAATGCACGTACTGTATGAAATAAAAGTGGATCTGAACCTTATCGAGATATACAAATTGAATTCAAAGATATTCAACATATCAAAGCTCCTGCATACACTTGTACGTGTTTGTATTTTGTTTGCAAACATAGACACGCGTTTATTTACAACACCGAATATTATACAATGTTCGGGCAATATTTAATGATAAACATATAAGTTGAATGTCATCACGATTCAAATACATAAAGTGATATATCCTTCTCCTCATTATATCATCCTGCTTCCTCCCTACTGCTCCTATTATCTCCTCTGCTCCTAATTCATTCGCTCCGATTCCTCTTTCTGCCTTAGTTTTTCCCTTATGGTACTTTTTCTTCTATTTAGTTATTCCTTTTTTTTTTTTCCCTTCATTTTCTTTCTTTCCATTTCCCTTTATTTTCAACATCCCTCTTTTACTCTTGCTATCATTATCACTGCTTGAGATATCCTCCTCTCACGTGCTCATATTCAATCCTTTCTTTCTTCCCTCACCTCTCTCTCTCTCTCTCTCTCTCTGTCCCTCTTTCTCTATCTTCCATCTTTCCCCCTCCCTTTCAATATCTTCCTCTTTCTCTCTCCCTCTCTTAGTCTGATCCTCTATTAACTTATGTGCTTTTATACCAGCTGATAATGTCGATTTATTTTGGTTTAAAATGTACGAGAGTATTTTTTGATATATTATGTTACTTATTTAAACCGGAAAAAGAAAACTCATCAATAAATGACAAGGCCACTTCTGCTGGCACTTTGTCCGCTAAAATCAATGTCGTGTCATCTGCATATTGAGTTAATTTAATCATATAATCACGTACAAGTAAACCTTTAAAATAATCTATTTGTCTGATCTGACATGCAAGTGATTCAAAACAGAGTATAAATAAATAAGGCGACGAGGGGTCTCCCTGTCGGACACCTCTTTGTAATTCAAAATATCCTGATGAATGTCCTTGCTACAAATAAAATTGCGAATATTTGTGTAAAATGACTAAATACACTTCTGGCCAACACCAAATTTATCAAGAATATTTAAAATAAAATCTCACTCCAGTGAATGAAATTCCTTTTGATAGTCTAAGAATAAAAGAAGACCTGGGGAGTGTTTCACAAAGATCCTAAGTAGAACTTAACACTAAGTTGGACTTAAAAAGTATGGACAGCCATTGGAGCCTTAAAATGAAATATATTCAAAAGCAAAAATTGGAGTATTTTAGACTTTTCATCAATTCCACATCAAGAACATGAACTCTCCCATGATAATAGAAAATATGAATGATTTGAATCAACATTTTATGCATTCTAAAACAAAATTACAAAATGTTTTCAAGGATGCTAATGGCTTCCCATAAATTTTAAGTCCAACTTAGAGATAAGTTCAACTTAGGATCTTTGTGACACACCCCCCTGGAATGAAATTGTCTTTGTATATAGAACATAGTATCTAAAATAGTTAGAATTGATTCGCCCATGTAACGAACTTTTATGAAACCTGTCTGACATGCTTTTATTAACCTTGGTAGAATTTCACGAAACGGGTAGCAAAAACTTTCGATGCAATTTTAATATCAGCATTGAGTAGTGATATTGGTCTCCAATTTTCCAGGTACCGTTCATCCTTTCCCTTTTTTCTAATCAGAGTGATAATTGCTGTTTTTTGCTAAATGATATTGCTTATTCTTCGTCATCTTCTGCAACATTTTACCTTCATACCACCTGCGCTCATCCAGAGGGCACCACAACTCTGAACCCGATGTTCTGAACCACGCGGTTGCGATGATCCCCATAAGATCTACTCAACAACAAACACATCACTTTAAAATAGGTCATCAGAAATTGGCAGCATGTTCTTCCACTTCTTCTCCCCATTTCTCCTCTGAGATCTTGCTTGTCTTTATTCATCTTCTGTAATATTTTCCCCTCATACCACCTGCGCTCATCCAGCTCGCACCCAAGCTCTGTACCCAATGGCAATGTTTCCCGAGCATTATGCATGCGGTTGCGGTGGTCCCACTACGATCTTCTACTCCTCAACAAACATATAAAGAGGTCATCATGAAATGACATATCATCAATATTCATCACCTAGCTGTCGAGTACATAGACCTTTCCTGGGTTACCTGTCGCGTGGGGATTTCCCCGCGATTCCGACGCGGTTGCACGACACTTAATTCACACTTTCCGAATTCCTATCCTCAACTCTAGTAACTAAAACGAAGCCTAAGTCCCAGTGAGTTGGTCTAGCGGCATATTCACCTGGTAAACTCTGTCTTCGCCTACAAACTGACTCCGTCGGCCTCGGTTCGAAAGTGAGTCACGTCTTTCGGATGGTGACGTTAAAGGTCGGTCCCCAGATGTAAATAATCATATTACATTCTCGTTTGATTTGTGTGTGCTTTTTACTAATTCTAATGCGTATTATTCTTATATTTTAGTTTTATACCGTTTTTACCTTTGCTTGCGACCTTTGGTGATTTTCAATATTTATATTTCCGTGTATTACATTTTTTATGTTCGGGACCAGGATGTAAAACGTATTTTGTATCTACAATGTATATCTGATTCTTGTTATCCTGATTAAATATATTTCGATAAAAATAAATATCTGATTTAATACACACGTCTCTAAAAGCCAATCACTCACACACCCAGTGCACACTACACGTCCTGACTGCGTTCCAATTTTAAAAGAATTCAAAACAGTATTTTATGTGAACATTCAAGCAATTTAAATCTTAATGATCGAGGATCTGATTAGCCACGTAATTAATGAAATCTAAAATTGTTGGGGATTTCAAGCTTCCTTGAAGAGGGAAAAG
This sequence comes from Strongylocentrotus purpuratus, assembly GCF_000002235.5. Lineage (NCBI taxonomy): Eukaryota > Metazoa > Echinodermata > Echinoidea > Camarodonta > Strongylocentrotidae > Strongylocentrotus > Strongylocentrotus purpuratus. The sequence continues at coordinate 28,920,016 of NW_022145607.1, forward strand.
CTAAATCGGCCCCGAATCGTAGTGACGTCAGACCAGTATTACGATTGTTTACGATTTGAAGCTGATTTGGCATTTTTTATTACTAGAAAGCATAACGGCACTAAAATTCGAGTTGTTAGTATTCTTTTCTTTATTCACAGTCTAAATAAGCAAAACGTTCGTTGTTTAGATTTCCATGACTAATAAAAATTGCCATTTCTTCAAGAATCGGATCGCATTCTGATCGCGGAGTGTCCGCCGGGCTCATGAAAGCCTAACCTTCACCCAATTGCAACCCTAACCCTATACTCTTGATGAAATGAAGCTTGGAGCGATTCTCGCGGGAGCAAAATGTCGGATCACTAATGCGGTCTGATTTGATTCGAATATCATAAGCTATCCATAGGGAGTGGAGTATTACATTTAGCCTTGCTAGAAATCGCAGCGTTATTATCTCAGAGCATACATGTATTTATTACCTGATTCAAATAAGATACTAACATATAAATATGTGAATGTCCAGTCAGGCAAATTCAAAAGAAATGCACACCAATCATCATGGAAATCACAGTATATAGATTAAAACATTACATTAGTTCAGTGTTATTGAACATTTAACATTTAGACAGATTGGTAATATTTCACTGAATTGATATACTTTGATAAAGACCTAATTTAACAAACACAGGGCAAAGGAGTCAATACTATAGCCCCCCTCTCGAATCTGCCAATTTAACTGCTATATTTCCCACCGTGTCCATCATAATCATCATCATCACTAACTAATATTCATTGAATCCGATGACCGGGGTAATAGTATATATATATCTGTAAGGCGCTTTGATATGGCCCTCCTGAAAAAAGCGCCATATAAGAAATAGTTATTATTATTATTATTATCGTCACCTTCCAAATTTCGAAGCTTTTGCATTCTCGATGTCCCTCTGCGTGTGCCTCAAGGACGTCTAATTATACAATATCCTTGTGAAAACGATTCCCAGCATTCACGTCTTCGATGACTCGTTGATCTCCCTCAAGATTCCACAAACGGAACAAACAATCCTGCTTCCTCCTTCGAAATGTGCATATCGATGCTACTCTGGGCTGCATTCTCATAACTTTCACGAGGACAATTTTGTTCCCTATTTCCGCTACTGCCGTTTTTTGTGTGGTTACTTTACGTGTGTTTTTGTGACAAGTTCGTATAATGACAGCTGTACCCGACGTGTGTAATTATGATTTCTATAATTATATCTATGACGATCAGACATAATTATTATCACGGTGTTTAAAACACACAATTAGGCGCCATTTTAGTTGCGCTAATCAAACCAATTTAGTGCATGTGTCAGTATATGCAACGGAATTATAAATTGCGCTGTTCATTTGCATTTACTTTTGCATTCACATCTTAAATTGCATTTTACTTTTACAAATCTTGGTCTGAAACGCGTCAGAACGCGTCATATGACGCACATAAACCTAGGTTTGCCTCACACGGCGCATTAAAGTTTATACAGGTTGTTGACGCAGTCCTACGTCATGAGATAACGCCTCATGAGCAATAGGTCTTTTACATTTTTTGTTGAGCCAATGTCCCAAATGTGACTACCGGGACCAAACAATCTTACAACTTTCATCATTAGGATCCCCTGCGATTATTCCTAGCTTTCATGCTGTGCTGGATAAATGCACTTCAACATGTAAATGTATTCTATAGTTGAGGAAATTTGATGAATTGTTCAAACATTCCCCAATGCTTTAAAGTCATGTTTTATTGTTCAGTTCCTGTAAATAAAGAAGAGCGGTAATTATCGAATGATCTTCTTGACCAAAAAATGAATAATGCAATGCCTTTTCCAGAATATATTTCCCGGTGACATGCACCTCGGATAGAATTTTGTCTCTTTCCGCCATGATTGTGTGCCCGTAGAATGCAGTTCCTGCCAAATAGCTGCCGTGCTGCATCAATTTGTAAATAATACCGGCCGTACGGTGACTTTCTATGGGTATCTCGTCGGTTCGTTGCCAGGCAACGCGTAATCCATACGCCCTATGGGGATTAAGACTCTTTGGAGCACAATTTGGTGTCACTTTGATCGTCTGCTTGCAGAGGAAAAATTGCGCCACATCCAGGCTAGGCAGCTGAGAGGCTTCGTATGTTTATCATTAAATGTAAGCAAATACAATAACGACCATTTATGCGCATGCTATGTTATTATCACTATTTTTTGCTTTTAGGAGTCTGTTATTACCGATTTACGCCATACTAGTGTATTTGGATGACATGTATTTGCAGGAAACCAAGTGTGTGTATTTGCTAACATAAAAAAACATTTTATGTCATCAAAGGTTTCAGATTCAAAACCCATTAATTGTGTTCCTGTATCAAATAACCGATTGCTACGAAGGTTAGTAATTCCAAAAAATGACATAGGGTTTTCATTCCTGATGGTTCCCTTTTAATAACGAAGGCTCAATATTCAGAACGTTCGTAATTCCGAAAATGAAATAAAGGGTTTAAAACGTCAAAAATGTTCTTACTTCAAAATGATAATTAACTCCATTTTTGTTCGGAGTTCCGAACCTGGCAATACTTCAGAAATATAAGTACCCCCGAAAGGCTCTGAAGAAACATCCGTTGTAACATAACAAGCCTCCCCTTCTTGTTTCTCTTTTTCCTCAAAGTGCATTCGAATGTTTTCTCTCCCCTCTCCCGTTCCATCATCCACAGCGACTTGTCAGTCTACCCTTTCCAATTTACTCCAAAGCCAGACCCTCTAAGATCTTGAAAGACAAGAGAGCTTTTCTTTACTCTTCTTGGATGACGATAACGGAAGAAAATAGAAATAAGGGCACCGCGTCGCCGCTGCATGCCGAGCTGGTGGAGATCCCCTTATTTGCTTTTGTTAGACCCGATTTCGGCGGCTGAGACACGCATCTTTATCCCATGAACCGATTGGCTTCTGTACACCTATGGGTAATATGGAAAGTCATATTGACATCCACAAAATACATTACTCTCATTATTTACACAGATTGGAAGCACGAAACGTTGAAGTGTGGCTGCCAGAAGGTGTGTATGAAGAGACAGCGTCGTTTTTAATTTGATTTCATGTTTCATGCACAAGCAATTCAAAGTAATATCGAGAGTCTTTATCCATCGATGTTTGGAAGTGAAATGTTTTAATAGGCCTACATGTTTGGATTCGCGAAATCCCCCCCCCCCCCCACGAACAAGTAGATGTATAGTTAGTGTAGACAGAAGAAAGATAAGAAATGAGAAACCAATATTATTTTAGACGCAATATTTGATTCTATATATATCATTTCTGCCCCCCCCCCACAATGAAAGAACAACAACAACAACAACATTATAATGATAATAACGATGGTGAGGCTGATGACTATGATGATGATGATGATAAATAATAATCATATTAATAATTATGATAATAATAATGCAAATAAAAATAATAATGATAATGATAATAATAATACGGATAATGATGATGAAAATTATAATTAAAATGAAAGATTTCACATAAACTGGGCGTCGGATAAAGAAAATACTGACACTGAATTAATAAAAAATCAAGCAGACTGCAAAGTATACATACACATTCCTTCATGAACAACGAACAGGCATATAGATATTTATCATGATCATAGACACATCCGAGCATCATATTCCAAGGAAACCATTCATTGTCACGGGCAACATAATGCGTCGCCGTGATCTGCGTAATTATGACGCCTTGTGATTAACTCATGTAACCCCCGGTAACAAAAACATTATTCAGGACACACTCGTCGTATCGCTTTTTAGCGCCCAAGGGTTTAATGCATGTCACGTGATCTGAAGGTTAATGTCAGTTGGAGGGTAGCCTCAACATTTAACTCGAGGTTAAAACAGAAAGGCGTTGTTTTTTTCATGGAAAAGAAGCCAATGGACAGAAAGCACGAATAGTTGATGTGCTTCCGCTGAGGGGCAGCTCTTTAGCTATTACTGCTTGTTAGCGACACGCATGAAATGAGTAATTGTTTTGTCTTTAGATGGACGGACAATTTGTCGCCCTGTAAACATATCGTCAGATAACGTCCATCTCTTCCTCGAGATTTCACGATATTTTACGATATTTTACATATACAGTTGTTTAAATTTGAATTTTAAATAGGATAGCAGATTTTCCACTTTACTTAATCTTTTTTATGGTAGCGATATACTTCTTTATTGCTTGCAGCGAGGAGCCATTGCGGTCCTTTTACATATACAGTTGTTTAAATTTGAATTTTTAAATAGGATAGCAGATTTTCCACTTTACTTAATCTTTTTTATAAAACAAGTCGACACAAATTTTAAATTAAAGCAGCTAACCTGTGATATTTCGGTAAAATTCATTAAATTGAATTAAAGTGTAAGTAAGCATGATGCATTCTAGCGACGGGGTAATGCAAATCAAAGCATTTGACATTGTAGTTGCTCATTACTGGTAAAAATAACACCTAAGAGTTGGCGATTCTGTCACTCTTTTAATCACTCGTTCCTGGCCTCCCCCTCTTCTCTCTTTGTCTCTCGTTCACTCTATTTCGTTCTATCTATTTATCTATCTCTCCCCACCGTTTGAAGTTGCTACTTTCGAACAAAATGACCTTTTCAAAGCCACGAGAGAAAAGTCGAGATTTCTCTCCGCGTATTCTCGACAATCCGTTAGGCCGTAAAAGTGCACTCCACTTGCAATCTCATAAGTCTACGCCTTCAGACCCGGTTCTTCCAACGATAGATTATTTGCACGATACAACACAGTGATACATGTGTGAAGTCGCCTCTATTGAGGAATGGAATATAGACTATCATCCAGTGAACAATGTTTTAAAATATATTGACCCCCCCCTCCCTCCCCCCCCCCCCCCCCCCACACACACACCTCCCGCCGGACCTGCCCTACCACGAACCCGAGACAAAGATATTCCCAAATAACTTAGCATGGCTCTTGAACCTCGATAAAAATCGACATCACTATAGGAGAAGAGCAAAATCTTGATATTAAAAATCCATGGAAGAAGAAATTAAACATTTTCACGCGATATTTTGATAAGAATTTGAGGATATTTTACATTTTGGGGTTAGATTCTCCTAAATATAATGCAGTAAGATTATTTTTTTTCTATTTGTTCGATGTAAACTTTTTTACGATTTGGAAACACAACCCATTTTGGTTGGATTTGAACTGAACATTCAAGTTTCAGTTTCAGTTTCAGTTTCAGTTTCAGTTTATTTTCATATTTCTCACATGTTGTATAGTACATCATTACATATAGCATGTTACATTTTGAACTCATTTTAGGATGCGTTTATACAAAAAAAAAAAAAAAAATGATACATAACACTAAGTTGAATAAGGGAAGAAATATGATGGAGCCTAAAGAGAAAGCAATGCTTGTAGGTCATAGGCTCTGGAAGTTACAACAATGACATAGTCTTGTGTATAATAAAAAAACGTAATTTAATTAAATTGAAACTTATTATGAAGAAAAATAAACAATATTCATACACTTAGCATTACTTGTATAACATTTTCACCACCCGAATTGTGAATTCACATGAAATTTATGCCTATCAAATTGGCACCAGTGTGTGACGTGTAGTGATTGAACAGTCTTTGCAAACAGCAACTCGAAGGGTGGAGACGATTGAGACATTCGTGAAGGCGTATACTCGGAGATAACACTCGAATCAATGTGTCAAGAAACGAGAATGGCCACAAGCTTACAATGAATCCCATGAAGTGGAAGAACAAGAGCAGATTACGATTGATTTTTGTCACATCATTTCTTTCTAGTGACGGATCCAAAATGAGTGCCCCTAGAGGAAGAAAAAAACCCGGAAAAACCCGAATATGGCAAACCTTGGGTGCACAAAACACAGAGAAAAATGTTCTTGAGGGTTACCTTTTCTGAGATTTTCCGGACTTATGCACCCCAAACCCCTGATAAATAAATCCTGGATCCGCCCCATTGTCAACGTTTTATGTGCCAACATATCTGATCACCTTCGTAGTACGCCTGGCGCAATGTCTCTCATCAAATACCACTTGCCTCAAAAACTGCAGCGTAGCGTGATCCAAGCCGCGAGAGGAGGAGAGGGGGGGGGGGGGGGGGGGGGGGGTGGCACTGGTATTATTGGGAGCGCCCCTGGTCTTACAATTTGGAAGAACTAACACTAAACAATGACATCAATTGTGGTAGGTTGTGAGTGGAGTCCATGTTCCCTCCCCCTTATCCCTTTCTTCTATCACTCTCTCTCTCTCTCTCTCTCTCTCTCTCTCTCTCTCTCTATCGGATATCTAATTCGCATTTTTGTTTCTCCATTGAGCCCTATCTCTCCCCCCCCCTTTCGCCATTCAGTCGGGGACATAATATACCTCCATGCCCCAATAGCCACGCCACTGCTCTTACAGTTCATAACGTGACAGTCGTTCGACGATTTCAAACAAGTGATTATAGAGATTGAACAGAGGGAAACGAGAGAAACTGAGTGACAGCAACAGCTTAGAGAAGAAAAGGGGCATCCATACGTGTGGAAATCTCGAGGAAATGTGCAATATCACACCACCAATTATTTTTCCCAAGGTCTCAATGGTTCTACGTCGCCAAGCGATATTCCTTTCACGGGGTGTCTCAAGAACATCTCAAATGGAAGGGGTACAAGTATGCCGACAAATAAGTCGAAAATCTTACAATATCCATTTAGAAAATCTTCAGATTTGCTGATTTGCTGATAGGGTTTTGATAACAGCAAATCACCAACAGATTAAAACACAAGCAGAAAAATGTAGAACTTTGCCTGCAACAATGGCTGGGGCCGTTGAAATGCTAATGCCGGTTGCACTAGATCCGCCATTTACTGACGCAAGATTGCGTCATCAATTAATGCTCTATTTGGCGCGCCATGTCATCATTATTTCAGGGGGGGGGGGAGAGATTGAATGGAAATGAACAGTGCTATATTGGGTTAACTACTGACGCGTGCGACTAATTCCCTGCAAATTACCTTGATCAGCGGAGGTAATAGCGCAATCAAAATAATGCATTGTGTGCAAGGTCCGTCATTGGAACAACAATTCTTGTTTTAATTTGCGTCTTTACACATAGGACTATACGCCACATGCTCCTTGTATAATGTATACAACCATAGCACAAACAAATCTGGAGATTGCGTCGACCAATATTCAAGACCTCACGAAACTCCCACCGCTACTCCTTCAAACCTCGATCGAAGAGACAAATCGGTCCCTTAGCTTCAAACACCGAAAATCCTAATCATCAATTTGAATGATTACCCCATCCTCCCTCTTCACGTCTTCATCTCCATCCTCAGAATTAAAAACAAAAACTGGAGCTTAATTTGCATCCGGGTTACGTTCCCCCGCCGAAATTACTGCACATTTTCATTCGCTCCATCGTATGCGGTGACACGCGTCTCACAGCGTCTCACCCGTAATCGATCTCGTTTCGTGATCGTACATAATCTGGTCGCGTTTTGGAGGGAAAACAGAAATATGAAAAATACTATGAATATTTAACAGGCGTCTATGCTCGTTTCATGTTCAAACCGAATAATAACGGTTCGTTGAAATTGTATTGATTTATATTAGCCGTCTGAATTGCATGACTTGTCATGATGAAAAAATATGATGTAGCCGCATTCAGTCTATGGGCGATATGATTTCATTTTTTATGTAACGGGGACATCTCGTTGTTTGTACAAGAAGTTAGTAATAATAGAAATTAGTTTCAAGGTATTGCCAGGGAGGAAGGGAAAATGTATCGGAGCGCCAGGAGCGATGCAGAAAGCAATGCATGGCGGACACAGACGTTTATACACGATCATTATCGGAAGTCATTATTATTCTCCAATAATACTAAGAATGTGCGATATCAAATAAGACTGTATCAGAATTATGACAACTGAGTTAATTGAGGAATACGATTGGAAAGTTCATAATGACTATTTCAAATAATCGAATACTGTTTGGATAACCCAGAAAGATAAATCAATATTAAGAGGTAAACAGTTTGACTTGATATACACTTCCTTTTTGGAGCAGTTCGCATTTGATTCAAAAGATATATTTGTAAAAATGCCAGGAAATTGTTAACATCAGTACATTACCAAATAATTGGAAAAATTAAGCGCTTACATAACTTTTTCGTGTGACAGTCCTCACAAATTTTTCAAATTACCATCATGAAATTGAGAGTTTGGGATGTGTGCTTATTTCATACAGAACTAGCTAAATAATTCGTTCATGATGGGACGCTAATGAATAAGGCTTACTTCGTTCCATAGCCGATCTTCGCGCCTTTTACTCTATCTTAGTGCTTTGCAATTTTATGCATGCCTATACTCTAACTATATTATTTATGCTATCAATCATGTTAATCATGATATTTGTAATTTCACTCATTGTTCTGCATAATTAGCACTTCCTTATTTCCATTATTACCGTTCTTTCTGTTTTTATTTGTGTGTTACTGCTTCTTTTTTTTTAAAGTCCCATGTATTCATTTCATTTCATTTTTGATGGGTGGGTTTTTTCGGTAAAAACAGTATTTTTTATGACAAAGTGATTGTTTTCAATGGGTTCCATCATCTTATTAGGAGATGAAATATAATGAATAGCATCTTTCTGTTCACTCATACTCAGATCGATCTCGTTTGTGGCGCACCGAAATATTTGGCGTAAAGCCAGAGAACTTGAACTTTACAATGACAGAAAGATATAATAGAAAGAATCCGCCAAACCATCCAGGGGCTGATCGGACAGGCACCCCACCCCCTTCCCCCAGCACACCTTAATTGTAGATCAAGTGCCAAAGTATCGAAAGAATCTGTGACCTATACATTTAAAATTTAAAAAATGCATGGTATTCGTCTTATTATTTATCACTTTTTTATGCAGATTTTATTTGTTCGTTTATTATATTTGGATTTCTCTATAGAATTTCGGATTAGCCCGAATATCCTGAATCCGCCACTGCCATAACCATCGGCACTCGTTCATCGTTTGTGACAAACTCCATTTCGTGCTCGAGCCTTTGGGTAGCTCGGCTCGCTGCCAATGTGTGCAGAAGACTTATCGGCAGGTGAGCTATCTATGATGGGCCGCTTTTAGCCGGATTTTTTCTTTCTTTTATGTTTATTCCCTATCAAAGAGGAGATAGTGAGGACGATTGAGGGAGAGGAATAAAGTGAGAGATGAGCAGGAGAAGAGGGTTTTGATGATGGGGAAGGAATTTGAGATCTAATCTCAATGGGTTTGTTGGATCAAGACAAACGAGCATGACGAGGGAACGATGATGATAGGGCGCATGTCGTATCGATTCCGGGCAATTGAGGGGGATAAGAGAGCAAGAGAGAGAGAGAGAGAGAGAGAGAGAGAGAGAGAGAGAGCGAGAGATGGAGTCATGGTATTAAGAAACCAAGAGACCAAAAAAAAAAAAAAATGATCGAGAGAGAGTGTAAACATGTAGACACCAAAAGTCAAAAATATGAAGTGATCAAGGGAAATAAATTCTTGATGCAAAGGCCGAGAAACAAATGCAAGTAATCTGGAGAGTGGGAGAGAGAAGGGTGATCTGATTAATTGGAAAAAGAGAGACAACGAGAAACAGAAAGGGTGAAATAAGCAGAAAAAATTCGAAACAAAAAGAGCTCTAAAAATGCCGGCGAGTGCCTAAAAAGAGAGAGAGAGAGAGAGAGAGTGATGGGGGAAGGGGAGGAAGAGAGGTTGGAGAAGAGGCCTACCCTCAATCCCTATCAAGATCTTGGAAAGAGGAGGGAGATGGGTAAATAAACGACAGATGAAAAGGTGTCCAATTTAGCCTCTGAGCATTTACCATCCCTCTCGTACTGCCAAACAGAACTTTTGGCACTCTTTATGTTCTTTATATACATTTAGATATCGCGAAACCATCATGAGGATGAAAGCCGGTCCATAGCTCAAGAATATTTCAAAGAATGAAAGTGAAATTATCTTAAATCACAAAATGTAAACGAGGTACGGCATATCCCATGTGGGGCACATAAGCCATCTGCAAAGCTGGTTTATGAAATTCCCCCTTATAAAGGGACAAATATCTTTAAAAATACTACTCTATCAATGAATAGACAATTCATTTAACGGCGTCATATTTGGGACTAGTCAATTGAGTTGAATATAATCTAAATTCTAGTGAACGCCAGCCCCAGGTAGTTTTGGACTTACTCTTTGGAGAATGGATTTCACTATTTGCTCGTGGATTTCCACTCCAAATGAAGCGATCCTAAATTATGATTCCTGCATTTCGAATTTATAGTCAGGAAGATCGCAAACCTTTCGGAAAATAAACGTAAGACTTAATATCATTAGCCTTGTCCATTTCTTGTTAGAAATGCGCGAACAACTTACAATCACGTATTGCGTAATCTGAACATGATTTCTATAGCACATACGATAGGGTATCGAAATGGCCCTTGACTTGACTTTTCAGAAGTAGTTGTGATCTTATCCTCCTGTATAATTATTTAGACTATGAAAAAAAAAAGGAACATGAAGGTGGGCTTACAGCTATAAAATTACTGTAAAATATGAAAAGGGTGGAAAGAAATAAAATGTAAAGAAAAGTATACTTACGATGTCCACGATCTGTTTGAGCTTGATCGTGAAATCCACCACAACCATTTCTTTGTCATTCCGTACAGGTCTCATGTGTTTGTTGTAGTTCCTCATAATATCTTCAAAAACGGATTGCTCGTCTCCTCGAAACGGCCGACCGTCGTCTGTAATAAAAAGGAAAACAGCAAAAATAATGTTAAACATAATAATAATTATAATATGAATAATAATATTGATATCAATAACATAACAACGCTAAATCAAAATATTTTGATTTAAAAGCTTCAAAATTATGAACTCGAGGAGTTGCTCTCTCGCGGTTTAGAGATTTTTGTATCATTCCGGCAACAGTATGTGGGGCATATTTTGTTGTTGTTGTTGAATATCTTGGAGTCCCACAAGGATTAATAATAGGTCCTCTTCTTTTCTTACTGTTTATTAATGATATAATCTCTTAGTATTAATAAAAACGAGATTCATACACTCTAAACATATAAATGCACATACCCCAGTGTTTCTTTATATTATTGTAATTGATAACATACCCTTAGGACGTAAGAAATGAACACAAATTTTAGGTATTAGCAATTATAAAAATCTTAGCTGGAATATGAACAAAATATCTTCCTTTGAAATCTCTTTTAATGCTATATAACTTGTTCATCTTGCCACACATTTCATATTGTAAGTTGGGGTGGGCTTCAATTGCAAAGGCATACATTAACCCGATTTATTTATTGGTGAAAAACAATTGCTTCGTATCTGTGTCGACTCCCATTATTTAGCCCATACAAATCCGTTTTTTTATGAATATAGGACCTTATCAATCTTTGATATGCACGCACAACACAATTTTACATTATGTTTAAATTCATGAATAACCTGCTTCCTTGGTGTGGGCTTCGAATGCAAAGTTATATAAATTCACCCTATTTTTTTGCCAATAAAAAGCGCTTCGCATATATGCTAACTCCCTGTTTTTAGCCCATACAAAACCATTATTTTTATTAATTTAAAACTTTGACCATCTTTGATATAAACACATAACAGAGTATGATCTTAATGTTTAAATACATGCAAAACCTTTTTCCTGATTAATTTAAGAATTTCTTGGTATTCGATAACACTATCTATTCTCACCCTAACCGGAAGTAAAGTTTTTTTTTCATTAATCCTACATTTGGGATCCTGCATCAATCAATAGAGCATCGTGGTCCAGATTTATGCTATGTACTCCAAGACTCAATAAAATCATGTAAAACCATAAATTCATTCAAATTTAATACGTAGAGAGCGTTTCTGCCCGAGTTCATCGTTTGATTTTTTTCCCAGTGTGGAATTGATACTCATTTCATTTCCATATTTCTATGAACATCCATCACTATATCATTTTTTTTTTTTTTTTTTTTACTCCTGTATACATATATACGTTTTCTATGTCAGACATATTTACATAACATTGTATTCGTTTTTATTTTCATCATCATTAGCATCAACGTCATCACCACCATCAGTTTGTAGCAATGTTTATAATCATCCACCCCATCCTCTCCGCCCGGGCTATCACGCTATCAAGCCAGTGCTTATTTTATTTTATTTTATTTCTTAGCCCTTCTTCCGCAGATTTATTAATGAATAATTCTTAATAGTGTGTCAGTTACATTCTGTTTAATGTCAAGATTTATATTATTATAATACTGTGTACACTTTAAACACATTTTTAATATTTTGTTTATGTTGTATCGCTGAATTTTAATTTGATTTGTATGTTTTGCAGAAGAAGTGAGTTAAAAAAGTAACAATGATAACGATAACTTTAACAGCAACTATGATTTTTAAAAACTAACATTAACAATAGCAATTAAACAAACCTAGGGCATTCAAATTCTGGCAGCGAGGTGATCGATGTGTAATATTTTACACCAAATGTATAGTTTTGATGAGTTCACTGTAATTAAACGTCAAAAATGAGGCTCTTGAGATTACCCTCACTTATATTAACATCACTGTGTTCATTGGGAAAATCATTGTTTTTAATATTATCATTGTTTCTCAGTATACCATGACTGTCAAAGAAGAAACAAACTCCATTGCAACTTTTAAAAATATATACATTTATACTTTAAGATGCATCTTCGCTTATACATGTAAATTTAAAAAAATATATTAAAAAAAGCCACAAGAAAATTCGTCTACTAATTAAAGGTCCGGAAAAGCGTTGACACACATTCTTTTACACACACCTCCAACAGACGAAATGGCATAACAGGCATCTATATGTGGATGAGTAGATGGTTATGCCTTTCAAGATGATCAATTTAAACACAATCGCAAGTACTTTCGAAACATCACGTCGAGGGAAAATTTAAATACTCCATAACACGCCCCGCAGAAACCATGTGAGGATTACGTAATTCTTCATTGTCAACTCCGCCCATTTCAAGAAGAGACACAAAAGGCTTTTAAGATTGCCTTAGGTTAATGATTTTTCGAAAGTAGTTGATATCGTGTCTTTAGTGTCATGTCATAGTCTAAGGACATAACAAAGAAATAGCTAAATAAAGCTTCCATTCCGGCCAAGAACATTTCGACGAGTTTTTCTAAATGGCTCTTCTCATGACAAAAACAGCTTAAATGTAGCCATCAAAACGGCTTGATGTATGCGATGTCTGGCTATATTTGTCATATTGTTCTTGTATTACGGTTTAATAACGGTGCCATACAAGGTCAATTCTACGCAGTTCTACGCCTTTGCCATGAAAAGAAAGGAGGCGACTACCCTAATGACAGTATCATTCCTTTTTAGATCCTAAGCAGAAATGCGACGGTATTGTTATAGAAACTCATTTGGCTGACACTATAGATTGATATAAAATGAAGAAAAAATGGAATATTCACTTGGGAACGGGGACAGGGAGATAAAATAAGGAATAGGGAAAAGGAACTCAGATCCCAACCGCCGAAATGATGTATGTAATTCATAATATACATTATGAGTAATTTAAATACATTTAATTCATCTAGTACGACTTGCGGCCAGTTAAATCTCAATAATTTATACATGAACTAGACCCCCCCCCCCTCCCCTCCGCACACGCCAAACTCATTTACCTTTTGAGGAGTAAAGGGAAAGAAAAGCATGCTAGGAAATAATACAAACAGTGCTCTGGCTAAAAATGAGAATACCTGAACCTTTAGGGGGAATTGAAGAGATGAAGTGGGGGCCAGTGCAGAAGAAAAAGAGATGATATTCAGAACACAGCTAGAATGAGACTCAGAGATAGATTTAAATCACAACGCGTGAAAAAAAGAGCAATAAAAATCGACGAGGCGGCACTAATCCCGCCGATATTCCCGCCTTGCTGGGCGGAAATTACCGCATTGATCCACCCTCTGCTAACAACGTCTGCTATCAATTACAGCTTTCTACCTTTGCTTTCAAACACGCCAAATATAGCTGTACACTTGCGTGACAGGATTAGGTATGATGCACAAAACGAAGTAATGTTGACATCTGCACTTTCTATTTAACGTTGGATTCAGCTGATGTTTTTTTACTTAAGCCTCGGTCACAAATGCCATTACGAACTGCTACGAACGCGGTACGAACGATTTTCAGACAATATAAATTCGGGAAGACAATGGAAAAAACAGGGAGATTCTTACGAAATAATCGTTCGCACGAACCTTTGTGACCGTAGCTTTACCTGAAACATTTTACTGATATGAAGAAGGACAAACTAATACAGCCCTTCTCACATAATATCTGTGTTCATACATTATTTGACAATGTTATAAAGTGTGAAAAAGAACTGGGCACGTTTATTTTATTGTACGTGTACTTTATAATAAAACAAGTATTGAATTAATTGTAAAGAGCATTCTACATGGTTACGAAGTAAAATAATGAGCAGAGGCGGACTGAACATTTAATTTACGAAATGCACATACTGAAAGGTAAGGACCAGTATTGGAAACGTCCCAATTTCAAAAAATGAAATGGAAGCTCTCATTACCAATTATGTGAAAGAATATGTTTTGACTAATACATGATGATAAAAAATTAGCCGGGATACCGCCTACTAATTCATATATTTGGTAAATTTGTTTCTCTCATGGTCTGTGAAAGATATAGGGTATTCCCATATACATCTTTCTGTGTATAGTGCTTGTAACTTTACGAAGAATGGGCCAAATTTCTTATCATTTTGATGATTCCAGATCCTTGCAGATGCTAGATGCTAGATGATCAACCTTTTCTGATCAATTCCACAACGTTTCTTTCACAATGCAATCGCATGACCATAACTGGTCTTTACCTTTAATGGAAGTTACTCTAACACACCCAACAAACAGCTTTTGAGAATTATGATTTTATCATGGAATAATGGATATCATGGAAACAATGTCTCATATTGTTCTAAAAAGAAAACTTCCTTATGCTATCCGTTGGTTCATTATAAATCAGAATTTAGGAATGACTATACCGTGGAAATCTTTTTGAAAATATGAATAGTGACAACATCATTTTTCCCAATGCATTATTAATAAATTTCAGATGGATTTATTCGCGGGTTGATCGTAGAATTATGATTGACTTGGAAAGGGGAATTCCATCAGAAATAACTCAAAATGCATTTATCTGGAGCGCAAATTAAAGGCCTAAAGTCGGAACGGCAAAGGGGATACAGGAGAAAGTATAAGTAGGAAACGACCTTACTAACAACATAATGATATAAGTGAGAGGGGAGGGGGATCAGGATATTTTCGATCGATCAAAATAATGTGGTCGGTCTGAAAAACAGAAATGGACAAACTCGAAGGAAAGACAAAACAGGATGGAAGCGTGCCTCATCGCGTTCTGAATATTTCTTCGAGATTGAGTTCAGGATATCACCTCTCTTCCCATTGGGGTATAGCATGGGTTCAGCCGTTGAAGGGGTACTTGTATAATAAACATTACTAGGTTGATGAAATGCGAGAGAATAAGGCAATCGAGTGACAGGAGAGTGTATAGGAAGGGGGTTATATTATCTTTTGTCCATGCTGTCTTCTCCTTTTTCTTTCTTTATATCTGTATTTCTCTTCCTTTTTCTTCTATGATTAACCATTCGGGGAAGGTTACTGTCCCCGTGCCTCCTATATAGAGTGATTAATAGAGGGAATTTCGTCTGTTAAGCGCCAGAAGGGCATTAACACGTATACTTTAACGCTGTATAAACGCCTTATTGGCTTCAAACAGACGTTATCACTTTCCTTTTCATGTTACCCCTACTCTCCCTTTATTTCTATCTTTGTCCATTATCTTCTGTTATTCACTACTTGTATGGGGAGGGGGGCACTGTTCGGATCCAATGTCCCGTCACTGGATGTCGGAAAAGGGGGTCGGATCATCTTATTTTTACGTCGCTTCCTCCTTCCCTCTCACTTTCTTTCTCTCCTTTTACTGTTTTGTCATGTTTCGCCATAATATCTTCGGGTCAGGGCAAGTGTCTCTATGCACGCACCATCTCCTTTTTACCTTGACTCGCCCTTTCCCCTCTCCCCTTCCAATTTCTTCTTATGCTTCGCCGGGTCTTAGGGGTAGGGTACGTACCCCCCTTCCCCATGTAGCCCCGGCAATGCACCTTTTTTACTATCTAGTACAGTGCCTTGAAGCTATACACAGAGATCGTCGACCAGCCCGGGACAAACGAGTTATTCTCACATTACCACCCTACGGTGATAAAACGTAGAGTCACCCCGTTTTCGATGGCGTACCGTCTGCTTCCCGCACATTATGGCGTAACCCCCCGCGAGGTATGGCATCGACTGCGCCACTGCAAGAATGCTTTCTGCTAGTAATATTGTCCGTCATTGTCTAATACAATTTGCAGTGTCTTAGACCGTGCACCTTACATGTTTTCCTTATATCGTGGCGGGGCAATGTATCCGCTATTATACCAGTGTATACGATGATGATAAGTATGTTGTCTGCGGGTTTAAAAGGAGTAATGAGGAGACGTTGGAGCGGGGATGGGACGTTCTAATTCTTGATCAATCAACCTTTTCTACAAATTCCTCAGGGTTTCTTGCTAAAGTCTTACTTCTCACATCGTAACATTAATTCTTACTTCAGGTTACTTGATAATCAGATACTTTTCTTTAAGACACTTGCTGGCAATGTAATAAATTACACCGAAAAACGTTCTTTTAAAATGATACTGAATTAGAATGCTCACTGCATACTATCGCGGCGTTATGTGCTGACGCAATAGTGTTTCAGCGACTGGTGTGGTGTTTTAGGTGACATCGACATAGTAAAGAAAGAAAATGCAAAATACACCCTGCAACAATTGTTTTAAGTTACTGGCGCATGCGCCAATCACATTCATTGGTTTGATTGGCGCAAGTAATTATACTCAATCGAGGCAAATAGAAAAAAAAAGTATGTTCTGAAATATACCTTCAATGGATAATATGGATCATCACCTATTCATAATAACAGTTTTCCGTCTCAGTTTGATGGGGAATATAGAAAAATAGATTGACGTGGAAATTTCTCTTTTTGGGGAGGGGGGCCTCTTAAAAGTGTAATATAAACTTCACATTTTGTATGTGCCAGACACATAAAGCTTCGCCCGTGGCTAAATTGTACCTGTGTCTATGTGTCTTTACATTTTCCGAGCCATTATTCACAGAAATAAAATCGACACATTTTTATAAAAACATTCTCAACAAGAATTCTATTTTGGTCCATGTTTTGGCTAAGGTATTGTAAAGATAATTATGGCGTTCAAGTGTTCAAACAGGAACGATTCGACCCATTATTATTAGGTAAACAAACCAGCTTGCGGCTATCCAAAATGCAGCTGCTTCCCAGACGGGATATGCTCATCGTAATACCCTAGAATATCGAGAGAGAAAAGTTACCATGAAATAGGGGCGATTTCTCGGTTGATACGGTTCCTTGGCAGATATTTGGATGGACATTTAATAATTTATTATTTTGTATTTCGAATTGGTTTTCCGCATTCAAGCTGTATTCAAATCAGCTAATTTGTGTCGTTTGTAATTTTGGGTGAGATTAAGTGAAAAAGAAATACGTATAAAGTGTAGCAAGGCGACTGAAGAGGTGGTAACTTTCTTAGGGAGAGAGGGGGAGGGGAAACTCGTCTGATAACAATACTCTTATTGAGAATTTTTACGTTGGATAACAGAAAATCAGGCAAAACAAAAAATAACGACTGCCCTCCCCACCTTTTTCCGACAACCCCGGATCCGCCATTGTCAAGCATCTTGATTTTATAGCATCAATAAATTAACCGAACTACCGAGTCGCATCACTTCAATCAGTGCATGCCTTCCCCCTCCCTTAATTAAGATATTAATAGACCGTTCAATGTATTAAGTTAATTGATGTACATGGATATGGAAATATGAATTATTAGTCTTTGCACCTACAAAATGGGATGTGCAATTTATCGTCATGACGGCAGCATCATTAATTTGAAAGCACCAAAATGCAATTGGGATGCGGTATAATCCGTCATATCCAAGTTTCATTACAAACGGCCTCGGACAAAATGCGATTAAAAATATTAGATCGGATTTGGCAGCGGGAACCTACTTACCAATCAATGACATGGGTATGTTATATTGTTGGATAATCCACTTTAGTAATAACAATTCTTTCCCAAATTGAACCGTTTAAGAAAAATGATATTAAAATTATAGAAATAGATTGTGCATTTAACTTCTTTTTGAATTATATATGCATGTGTATATAATCTAAACAAGTAAACGACTTTCTTACACTGTTTTAAAAGACGAAATCAATTACTGTTCTACAAAGTGCTGTCGATATTCGATTCTTATTTTGTAAAATAGCTATACAATTACTTCCAGTATCCAATTGAATTGAAAGTTACTGATTTATATTTATGGCTAACTTCTCGTAAAAAATGATATCTTACAGGGACGGACAAAGGTACAATAAGTCAAAAATAATTTGCATATATTAATCATTATAACCTTTTAAAGTAGGGATACTACCCATCGCAACTAAAAGTTTTGGGAAGAGGTGAAACGTAATTTGTGTGCGTTATCACCGTTATCATGCAAGTGTGGAAGAACATCAGATACAAAATGTTCCCTGAAAAGCATGGCTCTTCAAATGCTTTAATATTCAAAATATGTCATGAAACAGCATGAAACAGTGGATTTTTTTTATGCCACATGTTTGTGTAGTCCCATAAATATCTTTCAGTGTACAGTGCTTGTAACTTTACCAAGACTGGGTCAAATTTCTTATAACTTTGATGATTCCAGAACCTTGCATTACACACCAATACTTATATGCTAATACTTATATGCTAGATGGTAAATCTTTTTTGATCGATTCCACAACCGTTTCTTTCACAATGCAATCGCATGACCAGAACTCAACTTTTAAAGCAATACTTTCATTGTGTTTCTAACGAGCTGTTATACAGAGTCCAGCAATCAGAGATATAATTCCGTTGCATCCCCTACCGATTAATAGATATTGGGTCAATTTTTAGGCACAAAGTGAATTCATTATCTCGCATCTCTTAATGGAATATCAATTAAGGTGCACGTGCTGGCCGAAATCTATTGAAGCTAGCCGAGATAATTACATCCTCTACCATACAAGTTAAACACATCGGTTGTGCTTTCGCATTCCAAATTGAATTAGCTAAAATATTAATTTGCCCTTACTTGAGTCTCGTCACAGCTACGGTCAATTTTAGTAAATTAGAAACCATTATTTGATAGATAACTTCAAAAATCGAACCAACTAATCAATTGTCAGATACAGAAATTAGGGTGAACAACCCACCGAAAACCAAGGGTAAACATGCCTATAAAAATTGTGATCATATCATGAATAACTAACTAAATAAATATCATTACAATAACGATACTAATGATAACAATTATAATAAAAGTAATAATAATACCTATGATAATATTAATATAAATAATGATGATAATAAATGCTTACAATAATGATGAAAAATATACTTAACAAAAAATAATATCGAAAATAATAATATTAATAAATATCATAATGATAACCATTACAATAAGAATAATAGTAATGATAATAATAATGATAATAATATAACTACAATAGCACATACAAAATCTACTAGTAAACGAACAAAAGAGTCAATGTTACAGGATTTACTCTGTCCTTAGATGAGCACACATTCTATTCCTCTGGAGAACATTTGAAAGTAAACATCCTACTCTCTTTTTTTTAACATGAAATTGTAAGCGGGTTTCCATGCACAAAATGTTACAAAATTCATGAATAACAATTTGCCATAATTTGCAGCGAGAACATGATAGCAAGCTAGTGAGTTGAGGTCAATACCCTCTGTCGGTAAACGTATACTTATGGATAGAAAGGGGGAACTCTTGATCGCATATTTTGTGTTAATTAAAGCTAATTTTGAGCTCTGGTATGGGAATCGTTTGTCTATTCTTTCTGGATTGTAGATTGGTTGTTTGAACCAGTAAAATAAAAACAATCTCACATAAACTTGCTGGAAATAATTTTTAATTAAAAAAACACAACTCTCATTTGAACATAGTGACCATTGTTTTATAAGCACATCGTGTCGGGCCTACTTTACCTTGATTTTCTTATCTTTCTATGCTCATTCCTCACCCCCTATACATTTTCTACCAAAATCGTTTGGCTAGTGTCATATATATATTACATTTTGCACATTCAGATTTCATTTTGTTGGATTCGGTGGGAATTTTATGTCATTATCGTGTGTGTAATTGGGTTTTAACAGACGGGTATCAATGAGATATAATTATTTACGTCTGGGATTGACCTTTAACGTCACCACCCGAAATACGTGACTCAGTTTCGAACCTGCGCCCTCGGCTGAATCAGTTTGTAACTTCCATTGCTAGCTAGATTACAAGCGCACGCCACAACGCGCCGTTGAGTTCATTACCAGAACTCAAGCTTATCTTTAAAGATGACATGTTCATATCTACGGTAGATCTACTATCTTGTATAGTGCATACACATGTAAATGTATTACATAGTACTTTGATATATGTAATAAGTATTATTTATAGCAGTGATGATGTTAATAACAGTATTTATAATAAAAATGATATTATTAGTAATAATAAGTATCATTATGATTATTATCATAATTTACAGATTGTATGCCGATATCAGAAGGAAAACTAATAGTTTGAATACTCGCCCATGAAAAAGGGCGACGTTTAGTGATTTGTTTAATAAACAGATTCATTTATAAAACAGTAATAGGTGTCTACATCAAATGTGTATTCTGATTTTTTGCAATCTAAGATATCAGAGTACCTAAAGGAAGGAACATTACCAATGAATTATGTAAATGTGTACAGTGATCTTCAAAACTACATGTACATTCGACAAAGAGGATAAGGAGAAGAACACCCTCCTCCGTAAAATAATATGAATACAAATGTAATGATGCAAGTGAAGAAACAGTAAGAAAGTTGAAATAGAAATACATGGTGTTGGCGACACTGGCTAGCATCGGGTTGAAACAGAACCCATTAAAACAGAAGCCTGGACGATCAAAAACGGCAAAGGCGGTACTTATGCATCTTATGCATTTTAGCGAGGATATTGAATTACTGCACGTCTGCTATACAATCAATGCTTTTACTCATATTTCGTCACCTCCCGCAAATGTACAAATGTACACTTTCTTTCTTCTTCTTCTTTTTTTTCTTCCGTGGTTCGCTCTCTTTCCTCATCAATCGAAAGTCTTTATACCGCTCATCACACGTTGCTTGGAGGGGGTAATCTATCGTCGTAAACCTATTAGGCCCTGGAGCGGGAATTATCTCCAAATCCTGTTTTCTACGTGATGGCTGCTGCTTGTCCATCGTCTGGTAACAAATGTAGCCCAGACGATAGCCGGTGTTGTAATGCTGGAGGTAGGTAGGTAGATGTTTTCTAATTGTTCGAATACTTTTATGCGCGACGTTTCCAAACGAGTGCAAGACAATTTGTACAATTGTTATATTCAATTGAAAGGTTAATTGAGAATACTTCAAATGGTAGCCTGAGGGCTGACTTACATTCAGTTTACACTTAAAGAGAAAGTTGAGTTCTGGAAAGAGGGGAAAAATAATTTGTGAGCATTACTCATTCTTATTATGCAAGTGTGGAAGAACATCAGTTAAGACATGTTCCCTGAAAAGCATGGCTCTTCAAATGCCTTCATATTCTAAATATGCATGTAACATCGTAAAAATCGGAGGCCGGCTTTTTACGCCACGTGTTCGTGTAGTCCCATATACATCTTTCTGTGCAAGTGTTTGTAACTTTACCAAGACCTGGCCAAATTTCTTATCATTTTGATGATTCCAGAACCTTGCAATCCACACAAATTCTTATATGCTAGATGATCAACCTTTTCTGGTCGGTTCCACACCGTTTCTTTCACAATGCAATCGCATGACCAGAACTCAACTTCATCTTTAAAGCACATGTGACGCATAAGAATGCTAAAGCAACTATTACATATCGCGTGCGATTATACATTTAAAGATAAAATTAACAGGATATAATATAATAACAAAAATCATGTACGACATACACTATTCTGAAAGGTTTGGATGTTATTTGTTTTCTTTTTATTTCCACAACAGTATAATAAAAGATATAAATATACACGTCGAAAATATATATGTACACGCAGGATTTTTTCAAGGGGGGGGGGGGGGGGTTTAAAATCGCGTCCAAAATTTCGCAACGACTCAGGAAAATTTGAAAATCGCGCCGGCCAAAAAGTCGCTCAGTGGGGGGGGGGGGGGGGGGGGGAGGGGGGTGGGGGGTTAGCAGACACTTTTTCTTTTTTGGTAGTCCAAAAAAAATCGCAACGACTCAGCCAGCCGAAAAGTCGCTCAGTGGGGGGGGGGGGGGGGGGGGGGGGGGGGGGGGGGGGGGGGGGGGGGGGGTAAGAGGACACTTTTTTTTTTTTGGTCTCGAAATTTGAAAATTTGACATTTTGTTCCGTTGGGGGGGGGGGGGTAAGGTCACCTTTCTTAGGTCAGCCATGGGGTAATCTTTTTTTTTTTAATAATTAAAAAAAAAAAAAAAAAAAAAAAATCCAAAGGGGGGGTTTAGGGATTTTTAAGGGGTTTTCACACATAAAAATACCAAAGGGGGGGGGGGGTTTAACCCCCAAACACCCCCCCCCCCCCCCCTGCGTACGCGCTTGTACACGTTGAATGTATATATAAATGGCGGATCGCCAAGTTCAGTGGCATTTCCCTATTAAATGCGACTGTTTTTTCCGTCGGGCCCTTAACACGAGTAGAGCAATTGTATTTTTTTTAAGGAATACACTCTAATCAAAAAATGACATACATTTGGAAACAGGAACATATCAAATTATGGATCGGTATGCTCATTGACAGATTTTAAGTATTGTTGTTATAACTTTTATGGAAATCTAATTATTATCATTACAATTTCATTTACGATATGGGTAATTAAGACAGAGGGGTGACACAGATAGAGAGAGGTGAAGAGATAGCCAGGCTGACACGTTGGGGGGGGGGGGGGGGCAGAAATAAAGAGAAAAACATCGGAAACATTTAACAACAACAGAACTTAGCAATGGAGGTAAAAAAATCATGAAAAGCAGAAGTACAGCAATGTAGACTATAAATCCACGTTGCAAAATGTGACTATGGAAATAACATAATCATTCAACTTGAAAAAAATCAATAGTATAGTGATAAAAGAAGATTTAAATAAAACATTGTAGTGAATTAACTCTTTCAAGTTTGAAGCTATTTGTGAGTATTATGAAACCCATTTGTTAAAGGGCACTTGCAGGAAGTAATCTCTTTGATGAGAGTAATGATTCGAAATGCATCCTATATCAATATAATGATATACATGTATATCATTTCACGAATTATTTTCCCTTCTTATTATTCTTCGTGTGGATATTTACATGGTCAACATCCATACGTACAGCGTATTCTGATATTGGTTAATGCATAGTGAACTTCTAAAAAAACTATTTTGCAGCAAATTATTCTTCTAAAGAAATCTGCCCGAGAGGCTCTTTAAAGTTTACAGTGGGGTCCTATTTTCGCTTCTAGCGAATGGATTAATTTTATTTTCTATTTGATATGTGCGAAATGATGTTCTATCAATTACCAGCTCAAATTATGTTCAAATAATTCTTCAACTGCACTATCACTATTAACAGGACAGTCACGTGACTTTAACACGTGACGCAAAATAACCTCTTCTGTATCAATCGCAGAACTGAAATTGCCTTGATTGGAAAGGGGTTATACAAACAAGATAGAACTACCCTGGCGCCATTTTACAACCTCCTACACACTATTCGTGATAAAGAATGAGTGAGGAAGTAAAGTACTTCAATTGAGCGTTATTGTTCTCGGAAAAGGCAAGAAATTGGAGGGTTAGAGAGGATAAATTTATTGAATGATAAGGACGGAAAGCAACAAAATTTATTAGAAGGAAATCTACTGCTTATTCATTGAGAAATAGACAGGGGAAATGAGCAGGGTTACATCTTCAAAAGAGAGAGAGAGAGGGGGGAGGGAATGGTAAGGGAGAGGGGGGGGGGATATATAAAGAAAGTCTGCTAGGGCACGATGCATGGGTTCTTGTCAGCATTTGTCGGTATTCGAAATATATATTTTATCAAAGGAAGAAAAAGATAGAAAAGAGCGAGATAGAGAGCGAGAGAGAGAGAGAGAAAGTAAGATAGAGAAGAGATGAGGGAAATAGAGAGACAGAGAGAGAAATATTAAAGAAAAAGAGGGGAAGAGGAAGAGAGATAGATTGGAAATGTGGGGTCGGGTCTGTTACAACTTAAAAAAACACTTCAAAACACACAGGGGAGAGGAAAGATGTTATAAATAGGCAGGGGCCGAACCATGGTTTTAAAAAAAGGGGTTTGTTTCCAAAAAATACACAATGTGTAGCGGGAAAATAATTTTGCGTTATTAGGTTTGTCAGTTGAGATTCAAAAGTAGTGCACGTCAGGTTCATTGTGCTTTACTTTCAATCCGTGAGTAATTAAAAGGTTGAACATGTGAGAAACAAGAGGGTATTTCTGACATTAGAAACAATCGCATGTATGTGTATACATGTAGATACGACAAATTTAAGAAGAGGAAGAATCTTTTAAAGAGGAGGAGCAGAAGAACAAGAATAAAATCGAGAAACGGACACGAATAACCAACAACAAGGTGAAGTAGAAGAAAAATAAAGGAAAAATAAAAAGAAGATTTAAAAGGAGAAGAATAAGAATAAGAAAAGGAGAAAAAGAAGATCAAGAAGGAGAACCAGAACAAGAAAAAGGAAAAGGAGAACAATTAAAAAATGATGATGAATATGAAAAGAACAAGGAGAAGGAGAAGAGGAAGAAGAAGTAGAAGAATGAAAATAAAAAGGTGAATACGAAGACGAACAAGAACTAGAACAAGAAGTAGAAGACAGAATTAAGGTGTCGCAGTTTTATCATTGAACTATGGAAGGAACATGAGACAGGGAGAAATAAAAGGCCTACCCGGAGATTGAGCTAAAAAGGCATTAAGTAAAAAGGATTAGACTTTATCAGAGTCTAGCAGCTATTTATCCATTTGCGAGCATCCAGCCGAGCTAATGCAGGCCCACTGCCGTCCTGGCAGAACAAACACGCCGTGTGTTTAGATACTGTCGCTAAAGATAGAGCCACGTGCTATCTAAAGGTGACTTAAAGCAGGTATACGTCTACGAAGTGCAGTCACATGCCGAATATGCTTTTAACGTTATTCACGACGTACATAAAGCTGAGTTTTAATTCAGCATTTAAGCTTACAAAATATACTGTGGACAATAGCAAAATGATCTGACGATTGATATTTGGTTTTAATCAGTAACCATGATAACACACATAAATTGGTTTTAACATTCTTCATGGCATATTATGTGCTACTATCATAGTATTAATTTTGGATTTCGCGCTCACAATTTACATGTGTTTACGTTGAACAATCAGAGTTTAACTGTACTCTGGTTTTACGATCATTGCAGGACAAGACTAAGCTATTCTGTCCCATACGTTACCGAACTTATCTTGATTGTATCAAGATGATACCCATACAAGAATTGGATTAGACCCTTTTCATACCAGTTCATTTTCATAACGCCATAGTCCTCGGTGTGTTGATATGAAATTAATTGTGAATTCGGACCTTCAAATCATTCTAAGCAATTGTTGTGAAAGATATACATATAACCCTTGATTACGACCTTTAACAAGCTCTACATCCTACAACATTGCGTTGATTTTGTATGTGATTGACATGTGTGAAACAACCTTTAAACCTGTAAATATTGCTTTTATAATTCTGCTTTTTCTTCCCGTTTCTAATATGAGTTCGGTTTTGTGAGCGAACAACCAATAGGTCATGACCTACGCTAGCTATTCCTGACGTTCATTTAATATTTCGATGAATTTAATGTTAAGCTTCAGTTCAGCTGGTGATGGACTTACAATTTGACAGAAATAGGCATCTCAACCGCATTTAAAGCTATCGATAAACTAATGAGAACTCGCACGAAATCACATTCAGTGGAATTTTTTTTTTGTATTATCATGTTCTTTGTCGTGGTTGGGAACTATAATGGACATATTCCGACCCTCTTTTCTCATTACACAGTTCTTATGCACTTTCCTATCGAAATCATTTACCAGACAACGTTTATCTGCTGTCCTGAACATCTACTTTAAACTTGAAGAGAATCTTTGTCCCAGCATTACCGAAATCCAAGATTGCCTTTAAAAGATATCCAACAAACATGACCCACCAACCCACCAACCCACCAACCCATCCATTTGTTGGGAAGGTTTCACTAATGATCGTGTCTTTTAATACGAAACATTCTGCGAGATGAATAAGACGATGAGTTGCTCGTCCAAGTATCAACATGAAATTCAAAAGTCAGAAGTTAGAATTTATCAGTCAAACGTTACCCCCTCGTATTTGACATTACTTCATCAAAAGTTCATAGATAATATGAACTGATATTTGATTTCGTGCTACGATTCCCTTCATTAAAAAAAGGTCGTCGATTAGAAGCTAATAAATGCATTCCAGTTGTATTTTCACTAAAGTGAATTTGAAAAAACAAGTATATTCTGCACAGCGAAATTGTAAAGTGTATTTTACAGAGCGAAATTAAAATAGAAAAGTTCATGTATCTTTTATGTAGCGAAAGTATCACGAAGCTCCTGCCACAAAAGTTGCATTGTAGAGAATAATATGACCCGCATTTAAACACCTACACACACAAACAAAACACACAGATGCACACGCACATTCACGCACACAAAATTTACTGAAACATTTTTAGCACCCTATTGAAAACGGTTATACACTATGAATATGACGGACAAAGAAAGCGGACAAAATATACAGTTCCTCAGGTAGACAAAGGAACATCCCTCCACTGCTATTATGTAAAAAGGTGAACATGCATGTGACACCTGTTCTACACATTTTACATAATAGCAGTGAAGGGATGTTCCTTTTGTCTACCTGAGGAACTGTATATTTTGTCCGCTTTCTTTGTCAATCATGTTCATAGTGATAGCTCCCTTTGGAAGAGCATTATCATTATATACAACCCACTGAAAAGGCTATCCGCCATTTTATGTGAATTTATTTTTGCCATGTTCATGTACATTTTTAACTGCTGTATTGCTATTGCAACAACAACAAACAATATGCATTGCAGTCATTAACATCATTTGAAATCAAAATCAAAATCAAACAAATGAATTCAAGAAGCACATTTTTTTTAGTAGAGATTAACCAAAGCGCTGATTGCTTCGATCTTGGCAGGCGAAAAAACATCCCCTATCTTTGAAATGAACATGTACTTTTGCCATGATTATGTACATTTAAACTTATATATTGTTATAGCAACAAAAACAAACAATTCGCATTGCAGTCATTCACATCATTTAAAATAAGAAAGACAAATCAAACAAATATATTCAAGAAGCAATTCTGATGAATAGCATGAATTGAAGTGGAAATTTACCAAAGCGCTGATTACTTCGATCTTGGCAGGAAAAAAAACTTATCCCGTGTCTTTGAAATGAACAAGAGGCGAGAGGAATCGCTCGAGCTCTCTATAAATCATTCATTCTGCCAATTCCGGACCTAATACAATCAAATCAGAATTGGAGCTCCAAAAACCCTTAGAGGCAGGTTTCCATCATCTTCAAGTAAATGGTGTGACCGTACGTATCAGTGAGGGTGAGCTGAATGGTATTGACGTCCTGCATAACACACGTGATGACCTTAATTGAAGGAACTCGGTAAAGTTATCACGACACCCTTAGAATTCATAATTTCAGCCATCGATCTGTGGCATTAATATTGACTCTTCTCTCAAAAAGGCATTGAAGGGATCATTTTTGTGATTAATATATAGTCATCATAGTCATGCTGTACTGTCGGAATTTAAATACGTCATATACAACATGCGTTATGACCTTAATTGAAGGAATTTGGTAAAGTTATCACGACACCCTTATAATTCATAATATTAGCCATCGATCTGTGGCATAATATGGGCTCTTCTCTCAAAATTGCATGAGAGGGATAATGTTTGTGGTCAATATATAACTATGAAATCAGTTTGAATTAGTATAGCAATGCCTACATGATGTCTTCTTTTAATTGCTGCTATTATTAATATAATGTGTTAACTTCCCAAGGAATTTACATAATATCATGTTAATTTCTTTAGCAATGTTAGAAATGTTCGATCTTCTTGGTAATTCAAGAAATGTTGATTTGGTCAGTTATGTTGGTAATATTTGACCTTCTTGGTAATTAAAGTAATGTTAATTCAATTAGTAATATTGATTTTTCTTGAAGTAATCTTGATTTGTGTTAGATCGCTTTGAAACTCTTATGTCACAAGCGCTATATACATTTTTCGTATTATTATTATTATTATAGGTCTGCCGTACTGTCGGAATATAGAAACGTCCTATACAACACGCGCAGTGACCTTCATCGAAGAATTTCTGTAAGGTTATGCGCATCAAGACACCCTTTGAATTCATCCTCTCATCCCCGCGTATTCTACTGAAGGAATTATTTACTGAATAAGGCATCGGCGGAATGAGGCTGTGGTGAATAAGAACCGTAACGTCTAAACAAAATATGATATGGTGAGCTTTATTGTTCATGCTGCATCGAGAAAAGAAGGAAAAGTCATTCTGAATCTTCTAAAACATCAGCATATAGCGTAGTCGTTAAAAGGGGATAAAGTATTCGAAAAGGTGGAAAACAACCATTTTGTAAGCTTTTTCGGTTATTTGTGTACTTGGTTTATCGCGTTCTTTATAAAGGGTACTCTCTTCAGTATTTTAACAGACTATTGTGTGCAAGATAGCCCTGCATTACATAATCAATTAAAATACAATGAAAAACAATACACAAATCAATAGATACTAAAATATGAAAAACATTATAATTGTCTTTTTTTTCTGTGTAAAATAATCATAGTTGCAATGTCCCATGTAAAGGCAGTGCTCTTGATATGACTATATATTCCAAATATGACTACTGAAGTTAAAATCCCGGGCCACATTTTAATGTAACATGCGTGTTCAGTCCCCTAAACCCATACCTGTGTAAAGGGTTTTCTACCACACGTCATTATCAACAAAAAATACCTTATCTTTAAGGCTTGTATCCATTGTTGTAATGGTGTCATTTCAAGAATAATCCGCCGAAAATTACATGTCACTTTCATTTACATATTCACTTATGACATCAGCGTTTATGTGACAAACCTGAATTTGCAAGCCACCGACTTTTGCTGTGATGGAGACACGTGTTATCAAGCATTATGCCTATATACCAATACTGCTGATTAAACTGTATTTCTCTCTTAGTATCATATTATTTCGTTATTAAAACTTCCTACATGAAATATGTATTGATCGATACGATGTCTGTTGAATTTTAGAAACACCAGTTGAAAAATATTAAAAACCATTTGAAGAAAATGAATAGGCAAAATCCTATTCGGTTTCAGTTTGACGAATTACCTTTTGCAAAATGCTCTGGCGTAACATGTTTTAAAAGATGCGTACATGTATGCGTATGTACTTTTTGTATAGAGTCCCTTTTTTCGAGCCACTTCCAAACGTTTACCACTTATCAAGCATTGCCTGCACATGCGTGACAATTGTGTTTATTTGATTTGACAAAAGAATTATTCTGTACATAAACTCTAAATTCCTCATTTTAAACAGTCGTCTGCATTTATGATGATAGGAGTGAATAAATCCTGCTTATAACCATGGTAACATTAATGTTTAAAATGACAACTGCGCTTCCAAATCCCCAGGCGCTCATCCTTAATTTAGGTTCAGGATTCTTTGGGTGTCTTGAAGCTTCAGAGGAGAGCTCCACCTTACTCAGCCTCATTCAGCATCAAATTTTCATAGGATCGAAAACAAAAACGACGCTGACAGACTCTTGAGCCGCATCTCGATACATCACCGACTTGTTTACGGCAAGAAGATGTCAAAATGGTACTTCTTCCTCGTTTATTTTTTGCATTCAATTTCGCCTCACCGCCGTTAGAGAAGAAGAACTCGTTCTTTTCCCTCAAGACATGACTTTTTTCAGACGGTGATATAAAGACATATATGGCGGAGTTGATGGATAGCCTACAGCGAAGATCTTTTCAGTAATGCATCCAGTACCCATTCCGAGGTTCCTCAAACACAATATTGACTCTTTCATAAGTATATGTCTATAAATGTGTTGTATGTATATGGAAAAGCACCTTTAGCGGCTGAAAATGCACCAATCGTCCGCATAATACATTCCACAAAGACACAGTCGTTTGGCTGTTTTCCCAGTTTCCACATTCTACTACTAACAAGATTGCAGACTTTCAAGAAATAAATTCAAGGGTAATTTAAACGCCATAATAATACTGCATTAGAAATCATGTTCGGATTTTATGCATCATGTAATGTTATTATTCGCACATAACAAAATGTGATGTATAATGATCGTGATTTGTATAAGTGATTGTATTATATTGTCAACTATATAATTGTATGGTTTTTCGAGATAGTGAGACACAAGTTATAAATTAATTACCCGAAAGTCAAATATCACGCCATAAACTTTAATAGATTGTGTGTGTGTGTGTGTGTGTGTGTGTGTGTGTAAATATATATTTCTACGTATATATCAATATACACTCATTCAAAACTAGACAATTAAATAAGAAAATTGTGTCTGTTGATTCATTGACTCGTACCTGTAATGTAAATTTCTTTAAACTAATTAACCACATTACCTTTTCTTATGTTAAACAAAATAACAAACGCGTACAACATAATGCCTGCATCCTGGACATACGCTTTGGCGTACATGTCAATATTCCATTTTACTCTGGAAGCAAAAAAAGTGCAACAAGGCTTGCCGCAATTGTGCAATTCACTCTCTCAAATTTCTTATGGTTTCGTGATCATGAATTCTACCCAACCTCAAATTCAAACCATTACTCACTATGCTTCATAAAAGGGAAGTAGTACGCCTTTCCATTCTTTCCACGCGATTTTGAAAGGGAAAGTGAGAGAAGACATTCCCCCCCATCAACTCTCAAACGAAATTCATGGCATACACACAGCGCAACGCAGCTGACCGTATCTTGCTTTTGAAATGCAAATGGGGAGAAAAGAGGGGGCTGCATGGCGACGTCGTGAAAGGTAGAACTGTGTGTCTTTTTCAAAGGGTTGTCTCAATATCTGCATTACATTTCCCATTCGCAGAAATTCGGAGAACGAATCATGCACGTTTCCCGAAGTTGACCACATGTCTTTTGCATGTCGCTTCAGTTTAAATCACTATTAAAGTAATATGGGTCATTTCAAACACCTTTTAAAAAGACACATACAAACATTACCGTTAAAAATATACAATTGGTTTGTGTATATTGTAAAACTTGATATAAATAAGCTAAATTATAGAAATATACATACATGTATATAGCAAATAATTCGTTATGGATAATCCTACATCACGGTAGTATTTTAATTGTTTTGATCATATATTTGTCGTTTTCAACATGCGTAATGCTGTCAAACATAATACAATACACATTGCCAATTTTCCATACACTACATATACAGTGTTACACTACTTGGAATCATAGTGTCCCGGACTATGGCTATGGCCTCACTTGGCAAGCAATGACACTATTATTTGTTTTATTTTAATTTTTCTTTGTATTGTATAAATCAGCTAGATGTTGCTTAATATCATTGTTATTCCATTCACTAAACAAAATTGTAATGCATTTATATACGTATAATTGAAAATGATAATTCAAGCATAAATAATGCAGGGAAAAAATATTGATATCAATAACTGTAACAAACAAACAGCTACTCAAGCAAATGAGGTCACTCTTTTTTACAGTCCACTTGATAAAACAAATCTCCAAACTGAATTTTTTTGTCGAGAATAATCCTGGATTTTTGCCGCATCGTTGAGCAGGGGAGACATGCCCCCTACAAAAATACAGACCAGTCTATATTCAACGCACGTCACAATTAATCAAGCCGGTTGACGGCGCAGGATACGGCTTAATTAGATAAAGCTCTAATGGGGGACGGAGCCAGAACTAATCAGGTGGCAAATCATCAGAATGCTATGATTCTAATATGGTATCACGGATTATGTGATGCACCAAGCGGGGGCACCCCTGATGAAAAAATGCGGGAATTATGTTCAATCTTTTCATTCCGAAACAATGGAATGTGCGCGGCCCATGAGTACAAGCCAGTAACATTTACACATTAAATTCAATGAACTCCAACGAGGATAAGACATGAAATTATGAATTTACCGGTGTCACAGAGGGCCTTGTAAATTACAAATAGTTTTCGTCTGTCACGTCCGTATAAATTTACTTTTATATCACTTGAAGACCTTATTATTACATGTGTCTCCTATTTTTAAAATGAATTTTTTAAAGTTTGATTTTAAAATGGGGGAAACCAAAACTACGTATGATCATATTATCTATCTTACGGTAAGTAAATAAACAGACAAGATATATATTTGGAAAATTCATTGTCCATATCGAAAGCCATGCAACATATTTTGTAATGAATTGTTGACTAATACTGTGTATGCTTGTTTTTGTTTTACTTACGTTATAATTGAGATTTAAGAATGCAAGTACCTTGAAAAACACATTTAGGATACCACGCATCTTGTAGTGCAATCTTGAAACATAATAATCATGTAAGATACATTTAGTTAACAGAATATTGGACTGGATACTGGAAGAGCAAAAAAGAGAGAAAAACAGAGCAACAAATAAGGTACAACGGGGTGGGAAAGAGGAGATGTTTTACCCAATTTAAGCTGTCACAGTTGTTACAATAACGGCAATCAAGCTTTGACAGTGCTCAGACTAAAAGCAGCTGTTCTGATCTTGACTCGAAGGGTGCTCGGCGCGAAAAAAATGCACGCGCCTCTGAAATATTGCGAGGACTACGTGTTATAAGCACCGAGGAGATCACATAATCTCTGAAGCTAAAAACACCTGCAAATTTCACACTTTATCTTTTTGATGTACGTGTAATGAAAGGATCCTAGTAAAAGCGAGCCTAGAAATTGAAATCAAGGTTGTTATTCATTTCAGGTGGTAGAATTTTATTTGTTACAATCATCATTTCTATTTTCGTTATCACCTTTATGACCTAGATCAATTTTTAACACATATTTTATCATGATGCTTTGTGATACAGACATCAAATGTTAAATTGTTTGGTTAAATGAGAGCTTTATGAACTTCCCTTTTTTCCCGATGATCCCCTCATTTTCTATCCCCTATGTCTATATTAATCTACTGTAACTAGTGTAAGTTTCAAACAGTTTCTTGCAGTTAATGTAATATTAGTTATATCTTTGTTGTAGTTTTTCCCTTTGTAAATGTTTTGGTTTAAGTATTTAATACGGAGTATTAAGGTATGACAACGCATTAAGCCTTGGGATTATATTGACATACCTCTGTGTGATGTTCCATTACCCAGTATTTTACCTGCATTGTGTCCATTGTAGTCTTTTAAAATCTGTTATTACTTGTTCCTGTTTTGATATTATGTTCACATTATGTACTGTGATGAAGCGTGCCGAAATAAACTAATTAATTAATTAAATGAATAGAAACATTGAGGGTCAAATCTCTCTACTGTGTTTATGTTTTTAGACGAAGCATTTTATCTAAATTGGTGTTGCATATTACTACAGTAATGATTTCAAAAACGTTTGAAGGTAATAGACATTTTATATCATCATGTCATTTGCGATATTGGATTAAATTACTAACCCGCACATTGTAGTGCACACCCTCCGATTGCAAGCGCACACATCCGAACCCAACCATATTAGCGTTCACATTATACCGGATACACATTTAATAACTTGGTAAAAATCTGGCAAATGTAGATTCCCATCTTGACAAGGGACATTAGTACCTTGGAGGGACTTGAATCGTGAACCATGTAATCCAGAGTCCGGTGGCGTATCCACTAGACCACGACGCCATTTTTATGGGGATTTGTTTGGCCAATAACGCCTTTGATAATTATGAGAAAAAGTACATGTTTGCCCCCCCCCCCCTCCCTCCCCCTCCTTTCAGAAAATCCTGAATCGGCCCTATAATTTCATATGGTAATAATTACTATAAGGCCTGAGCGTAATCTTTGTTTTTGTTTAAAACTAAAATTATACCAGTATTACTGAAAGTCTATCTTAGGTTTTGAAAGTTGAAATAAAGTAATGATGACAAATATAAAAAATGTATAGTATACCTTCGTGGAATTTTAAGTAAGGATGTGATATTGCAATCCATATATACTACAACAAATACAACCTTCTCATCGCTACCAAATCAATGACCTCGTTCAAAACTGCTGTTTCCCAAATATCAGTCTAAAAATATCACAAAGCGTGTTATTTAATGGCGCATTTGCTTTGTAACCATGGCAACTAATGAATTCCTAATTTCGAACCATAATTAGGCGCCTTTGATTTTCTGCGATTACTTTACCATAAATCAGTGAAAATGGCAATGAAGAAAACTTTAATTAGGAAAGAGGTGCCAGGGCAAATCATTAAAGCTCCTCTAAAGTGTTGGGAGCCCTAAAAATTCGATGGCAAAATTGTACTTTAATATGAAGGAGGATTTCATTTAAGACACATTTCAGAAATATGTTTGAAGTCGAATATTAATGAGAGAATACAACATTTAGGTTTTCTGCGTACAACAGAAAACTCAAATTATATATTTTGTTATCAATATGTGTCTCCAAAAACATTTGTTGCGGGAATCTTTGCAGAAGTGTGTCTTAAATGACATCTTCTTTCACATTATGATACCATTTAAGTGACATTATGCCATCAATTGTTAGGGCTCCCAACACTTCAGAGGAGCTTTAATGATTCGCCCCTATGACCTCTTTCCTAATTAAAGCTTTCTTCATTGCCATTTTCACCGATTTATGGTAAAGCCCCACCACCTGCGATTTGACTTATGAGGAATTTGTAATAGCTTTCGTCAAGAGCAAGGTAAAAGCTGGCTAATCTAGGTTTGAACTGCCATATGAATAATAAAATCACAATTTCAAGGCACTGCAGGAGTCCTTGCCGGAGGAAAAAAACAAATCAACTGAGAATCGAGGTGACGTCATACAAGTTGTGATATTTTCTACGATACATTAATATTTTAATACATAAAAATTCCAAAGATAAGTATACAAATAGTTGTTACAGAATCTTACTTCGTAAGGTGATATTTGTGCAGATTTGAGTATCTAATGTTATTGTGATTTCTTTGAAAATCAGATAGCAGTAGAAAAGTTTTTTGTGCAGTGGGCTTAAGGGTACATTTCGAAAAACGTCTTTCTCCTCTGTACTGCATCATAATAATAATGATAATAATACATGAGATTTATATAGCGCCATTATCCATTTTGATTAAATGCTCAAGGCGCTAATAATAATAATACTTCATTTAAAAAAATAGGCATAACTTCGTAGACATAGGTCTCAATTTCGACTACAAATATTTACATACGCAACTCCCGATATTAAACACAAATGGAGTCAACTTTGAGTAACCTTCAACTTCCCCCGGCGCGTAGGCGATGTATCATCCAAACACATTGCATAATTAATAGAAAATTGACACTGAATGATATTGAGAAGGGCCATTTATATTGCCTACCAGGGGGATGATTGATGGCGCATTTAGATTTGAGCTGGGTGTATCGGGTTGGTATTGATAACAATTGCGATTGCAATTAATTAACCTTGATGAAGCATTTACGGGACGACCTAGAGAGAGAGAGAGAGAGAGAGAGAGTGGGAGAGAGAGATGGTAGACAATGGTGCCTTCCAAAATAGCAAGGATACCAAGAGCAGGAGGCACGTGTTGCCATGGCGCTTGAATGATGGCCGGTTAATGAGAGATGAGATAAATGCTAATGAGTGGAAGAGATGGATGTATGATAACGTAGTCCTGATTGTTAGCTTGAGCAGGTGGATAACATCACGAAAGAGAAATAAAAACAAACGGTTGCATCTGATAAGAGATTAAAGGTTGACATCGGTATTTAACTCAAGGGGCAAAAAATGAGACCTATGCGAGACTTCACGTTTAAAGATAAGCTTGATTTCTGGTAATGATAGAAGTTAAATGCTCACAGAATCTAACGAAATTTACGCTGAATGTTCAAGATCACAAGTAAATGACATATGCCAAACAATTTCGGTATATGTATAGGGACTGAGAAATGAGCATACTTAGAAAGATAAGGAAATCAAGGTTAGTAGGCCCGAGACCATGTGCTTAACACGGGTCACTATGTGAAAATGAGAGTTGCGGTTTTTATTGAAGAGGATTTACAGCAAATTTTCCAAACAGTCAATCTACTGCAGGATAAACAATCCAGAATGAATTATGACCATGATCTCTCGACATACGATGCCCATACCAGAGCTCATGATTAGCTTTAAAATAGTGCTAAACATACACAAAATCAGTGGACGCAAGATGTAATTTACTTGTAATTGTTTATCTCATTTAAGATCTACCGTAGGTATGCTAGACGGATCACTCTTGAAGCCACTATTAACTGAAACGGCTGTGCAGGAGTGCAAGCTTTTTTCAAATAAGCTCATTTATATTGTATAAGTGAGCGGCATATGTCGGAATAGGTCAGCGGAATCGCTGGCTGGGATATTTGCTAATGTTACATAATCGCGAATATTTTGGAGAAAACAAATCACCAAGGAAATTAGAACAGCCTTGTCCAATAGCTATTGTAATGTGTTCATTTTGCAATGAAGCATCACGTGATCTGAACATGATTTAATTGGAAAAACAAACATGACAACAAAAAAGATGGTGACATTCCCCGTGAATTGATTTAATGAAAGCCTTTGCGATCGTTTTTTGGCAGAAATTGAGGCAATATCTATTATTTGGAGAAACTGCAGATGCAATTGATTTCTGCATGATTGCGTAAGAAGATTGGCAATACCTCAAACGTTAAAATTCATCCCCAAACGGGGGAACTCATCCTCATGAAAGCGAGAAATGAACCCATTTATCATCAGTCGTATGGGTGGTTTTAGAAGACGCCTCAGGCGGTCACATGAGTAAATTAGATTTTCATTGATGAATGTATCGCGTTACAGCATCCTGAAATTTTCATCAATTTTCACTTTGCCCCTTGATGCGCAAGAACCGTTTCTTCGCATCACAGAAGCCGTGACTTTCGGCGCACTGAGAAGAGTGACAAAGAGGGTGCGGAAGGGTTGCCAAGGTGCAATTTCACAATGCGGAGGTGATAAAGATACTATTTGCTGGCGGCAGTTTATAGGAGGAAAATCCAAGCCGAATTAAGAATCACCGACAAAAGATATCCTCCAACCTTAATTTCTCAAGTGATGTGCACCTTATCTAGAAGCACTGGTTTGCTCATTTTGAATGGACACGATAGATTTTTTTTTGAATTAACCCCTTTTCATATAAAGTTGATTAGTGGTCAGGCAATTGTATTGTGAAAGATACTGTATGGAACCATGGACCTACTCCATGATGAAATCAATGGAAAACAGTTCATTATGTAGCACGTAAGACTTGATGCATACCATGATTTTAAGGAATCATCAAAGTGAAAAGAAATTACTCGGTCTTTCCTAAAGAGACGTGCATTGTACACAGAAATGTATATATGGGACTACACACCCACAATGTGGCATGAAAGTTTGCAAACATTTCAGCTCTTTCTGGTAAAATAATTTATTTTAAGGGCATTTGAAGAGGAATCCTTTTTAGGGAACATTTTTATCTTTGATATTGTTTCAAACTAGAATGAAATAAAAATTTCACAAATTAGTTTTGGGTTCATCTTTACCTTTACCAGCAATCTAGCACAGACTCTTCACATAAATCCCATAAAATAGGATACAAAGAGTCAATGTGCACTGTCACGTGATCATCGGATACTATGTGACTGACATTACTATTATCATATCTGCCGATAGATACTGTTTCAAGAGGTATATTACCATACCTCTCTCAAAATACACTATTAAAAAAGGAAAATATAATTTAGACACCTTTCGGCCGAATGACCCCTTACTGGTTGCAGAATGTCAACAAAGCATGTGATCCTACTGACAAATTGATCCCTCAATGAATTGTTATTCATCGAAACATACAAAGGAACGGCTCCTGAGGGACGATTTTCTCCCTGGCTACCCGCAAAGAATTTTGAAGTGTCGACACCGTCACAGTCGATGTGGTGAAAAATAAAGATGATGACTAGATTCACGACGGCTCACCAGTCACTATTCTACCTACTCCTTTCATGCGAGTAATTCAACTTGATTGGGGAGAAAGTGACCACAGTGGTGGGTATATAGAGTATGATGTTTATGTACGGGAGAGAAGAAAGTCGGTTTGGTCTCCTGACGAAATTCAGCGATATAGCGTCATAAATGCAAGACGAATATGATCCCCAGAGGAGTATGAAGGGACTAGTTTGATATCTACTATAGATATCACAGCATTCTTGAATATAATGACAAATATTTACTTTGTATTTAAAAGGATTGCACTGGATATGATATCATCAAGTTACAAGGATTATGAAAGTAATAGTTTAATACACAATGAAGATTATTTAACTGTTTTTTTGTGGACATATTAAAGGTCATATACAATGTGACCTATAGTTTAATATCTAAGGTAGATATTAACAGATCTTTGACAATAACGATAGATAAAACATAAAACGAAATGGTTTATAGTATAATAATATATTATATAATAATAATAACGTTTTATTTACCCAGGGTAATGCGTATGTGGACAAAAAATATCTTTGATTGAAAAAAATGTATGTATAAATATATATATATATATATATATATATTTATATATTATTCAGAACTCCCCTCCCCCCAAAACAAAAACAACAACAAACAAAAGGTGGCTTAAATACATTTGTAGTCATGTACCCGTACCCCCTCCAGAAAATGGCAAAAAATTGTAGAGGTAATAAAGATGAGGGAAAAGTGAATGTGAGAGAGAAAAGGGACGCTAATCATACAATTCCCTAACCATGGCGTAGTTATTAGCATTTTATCCACCGAGGAAGACCAATCCCTAGTCCCCTTAGTGATTGATCCAAAGCAACGCCTATACCCGATACTACTACATATAAGAAAATTCAAACGTATACGACATTTCTTTTTCTAAAGCCCCTGACTTCTTGGCAACGAAGCATAAAAACAAAAGAATGCCATGTTTACACAAAATTTCTATGGTCTTAATAATATAATGACAAACATCAGTGATAAAAACAATGTTTATGCACCTAGAGTATACTGATGATAATGAAATAACAAACGCTTTTGAGGCCTGAAAAACCTGCGAAAATCCCCCGTTCCGAATCCTTGACAACATCTTCCACCTGGCCAGAAAGCTGGAGCGTAATCTAAACCGCTGTTTACATTGCATTAATATCTGTGGCAGTCAAGCGATGTTGATCCGCCCGCACGTGTGTATGTCCAGTGGGGGAGAAAAGAGGCACAGTGAAACCCCATTTCGCTCTCTTTCATTGCTCAGATGACTGGTTTTGAGCGGAGATGATTTGATTTACAATCGTTTGGAAAGAGCTGGCAGTGGTGGATCCAGGGTCACCAGGGGCTCGTATCCCCTCCCTCCCCGACAAAAACAGAGAAACAGGAGGAAGAGGACAATTCGGATGAAGACTTTTACTTCGTCACCCCATGTCATTAACCTTATACCCCTGTTTTCATGTATTTTATCACGTTTTAGAACTTGCGCGTCCTCCCCCATCCAGCCATAACATCCTGGATCCGCCACTTGCTAGAAAGTAATCCTCTCTCGAACGAGTGGGGGAATTGGAGGCGCGTGTTGTAAAGACGGTGTGGGCTGTTAAAGAAGGTGTAGGTCTTGCTATTCTAGCTTTTTAATCGCCGGCTTACACCACACCGTGTTACCGTGTGTCGGTTGAAACGCTCTCACAAGAAGTGGGTCGTGTAAATGTATCAGTCTAGGCAACATGGACTGGGCGATTGGAAGAGGGACCTGGTTATCCTGGAACATGCTTTCTTGTTTAACACGTAATATTGATATTATCATATTAATATCATAATAATAATAATAATCTTTTAGTCCACTCCAAATTTTATTAAACCGAAATGAAAATTCTTTTTGCCCAATTGATCGTGAGCCCGGCAGCCACTGAGCAGCATCAGATCGACGTTGCTCTATCCCTTATTGTTGAACGCCAAACAAGGTAGCAGCAAGCCATCTTTTAACGTCTTTTGGTATGACGCGACATGTATAGGTGCCCCTTTGTTTTAAAATGGAGCATAAATTATTTTGTAAATGTCACAAGCAAAACAAGAAATGGGAAGGGGTGGTTCTTAACGCTTCTATTAAAACAATGAAATTAAAATTGAATGCCTTGTTGATATTTTCCCCTGAGAGGCAAGTTTGCAAAATCACAGTACAATAATGCCTATTTCACCCCCCCCCCCCCCCCCCCCTCTCTCTACCAATACCCTTACACCCTACTTGCATAGATACGCGTTGAAACCAAATGTAAATATTATGCCGCTATTACAAACACATCACACAGTACCATATTTTGATCGGTAGGAGTATAGCATCATGTCATAAAGTGATATGTGATTTATCACGCTTGTAAGAGCATGGTTTTAGGCCGATAATCATTAAAATGAAAAAATGAATGTTTAGCTTAATAATGTGTTTAAAATAATAATAGTTACAGGCAATTAATTGGATATATGTAACATCTTTCTCTGTGGGATATAGGGCGCCGTCTCTTAGTCTAAGTACAGTTTTGTTAAAT
The DNA here is from genome assembly GCF_000002235.5 of Strongylocentrotus purpuratus. NCBI lineage: Eukaryota > Metazoa > Echinodermata > Echinoidea > Camarodonta > Strongylocentrotidae > Strongylocentrotus > Strongylocentrotus purpuratus. The sequence continues at coordinate 28,961,207 of NW_022145607.1, forward strand.
TTTTTGTAATGTCGATGTATTAAATTTTTAAGTGATTTTTCAAGAAGTTAATCGAAATACTATCTCTCATAAATGCAATTAGTTTGAATCATATTCGTGGGAGATTGAACGAGTTTGAAGCTAGCCTCTATCTCCGGGATTTGGAAATAGAGAATAGGAAGGAATATTTTGGCTATTAGGAGCTTAAACATTTTCTATGAAGGAATATTGAGAATGGAGTATCCATTTATTCTTCAACAGCATGGTAACTAATAGACTAAATAATACATACACGATTTGGCAAATGCAATAATGGGTTTGGTGATACCATGATTAGCGAACAGTATATAAATATCCATTCTTGAAAACTAATACATCATTTTAAATTACGATTATTGCTCAGAGCCCGGTGAATTATTGGATTTCGCCTTTGTAATACGTCGTGCATGTGGAATAGCAAAGAATACAGCCACTTCATATAATAAATGATTATAAATTGTTCATATTTTCTTGGTATAATGTTTTAATGAATAACACCCATTCGTTGGATTTCATCACTTATTCATGCTTATATATATATTTCCGCTTCACGATTCATTTCAAATAGCCTGGCAATGAAGAAAATTGTGAAATATTGATTTAATTATTCACATTTATATAGCTAGTTTAACGGTGCGTTTTCTATTAGCATTTCACGAACGTAGCAAAATCAAGGCATAATGCAGTGATATATGAACGAAAAATTGGCATGACAAAAAACGATGAATCAATACTTTTTCTTGAAACCTCTTTTACCATCTTTTAATTTTTAAACGCGAAAATAAAATGTTGATAAAGGTCGACCTTTCTGGCTTTTGATAAACTGAAAAAAAAAAATATAGTGCAAATAGCCAAATTACCATCTCGTTACCACGTTATCATTGTAAAGGTGATGGATTTACATCAGTTAGGAATTGCCATGGCCTATGGAAAGCCAAATATTGTACTTAAAACTTGTTTTCATTATCTTTTCGTCCATATTTTTAACGACTTTTACATCTTTAATAGATTCGGAATGCTATTTCACTTTTACATGAAGGAATACGGGCTCCTTGTAGTAGACCATTTCGTTATGTGATCAAATTAAATGCATAAATCTTTAAGTTCCTGCTCATTCACCTGTTACGAATAATTGTATTACAATAGTAAGAATGCGAATTGCATACATTAAATGCTGCTATGTAGGATAAACGTTATGGCTTGTCCTACCTACCTAACAACGCGGAACGAATGCCATTCGCATTCTGATTGTTGAAATACAATTATTTTTAACAGGTGAAAGAAAACATTTGTAACGAGGCACGTAACAAAGATGTGTGCATTAAATTTAAATACGTTACGAAAATGGCCTATTGCCGGAGGTTCTTCTGAAAGCATTCTGCTGGACTCAAGAAACACTTTCATTTCTAAATTCATGTTCTGCATGTCTTATGCATAATGCCGGTCTGTTCCCTACAAATTGGCGATGTCAACGGTATTATTGATAGCCAAAGACAGAATAGTGATAAATCACCCAGAAGTATGTAGGGTGCTTCTCACTATTTGTCTTTTCCTATCCTTCATTCCCACTATGTATATATCGTATTCATTGGTCCCATCACCCCACTACAACTCACCCCATACATAGACTTGATTGTAATATATTCTTTTGTTGTGTACGTTTTTTTTTTTTTTTTTTTTTTTTTTTTTTTGTATTCTAATATTGTAGTTTTCAGCAGGGGATGATCCCCGATAAACCTCTGTGGTTTTTCATCATTTGTTGTTATGCTTTTATATTTGATTGTAAATTATATTGTCTTTTTATGAATCTGTTGAAATAAATGAAATTTAAATTAAAAGTATTATGCTGGGAGAGTGTACAATGGGGGCTATAGCCACCCCTCTCCCATTAAAAAGGCATCAAATATGAGGGAATCAAAGGCATTGTTCACTCAAGTACTTCGTCAAGCAAGTACCCCCTCCCCCCACCCCCTCGCACATGACAAGTGCCCCTCTCAATGGCGGACTCTGGATATGACATCACCTAGAAGAAGATTCCAGGAGATTTAAATGCTTATCTTTCAGTTGGACAAGGTGACATTAATACCAAATATGTCAGGTAAAAATTGTTTTCTCCTGTATTAATAAACTGCTCGTCGTGGTTCTTGATATTGTTGTTTCTTTTATTTGTTCAATTATGTGTTTTATATGAAATATCACAATATACTATTCTAACGAAGGTATTCAAAGATTTGTTTTTACAATGATGAACTAGCATCCTATGAAATAATCATACACAACGATCCAGATTTTATTCCATGTGCCCAATATCTCGTTTATTCCATGTACATAAGATGTCAAGGCTAAATAAAAGAGAAAATGAATATTTGATCGTGCATTTTGCATTGAAAATATGCGCTTTCTTCCGAATATCCTGACTTCATTTTTAACAATTCATGATGGAATATCCCGAATGATTGGTCTAACCCATAAAGGGAAATGAATCATACGGAGAAGTCAAGGGTGTTTAAATATGCATTGGTTCTACGCTGCTGATTGCCTTCCACACAAAATAATAACCTGCGGAGTGTTTATTTTTGGAGTGATTTACGATTTCCTTCCTCACGATTTCGTATAATTACCTGTCGTGCAGTTGAGGCATGCGGGTAGAACGAAGTTGGTAAAACAACGACTGCAGTTGAAGGGCGCTGAATGACGGGGCAGCACCGGGAGAAAAGTGGTCAGTGTCTCGCCGCTGCCCGTGATGTAATCGGGTGCCGTGGCCTCCGTGAAGTTGATGGAAGTTGTGCGAGCGATAATTGTTGACATTACTACAAAAACAAACGTAACGACCCGCGCCATGTGTACCGTATCCATGATAAAACGTTTCCCGTTGAAGCCGGAGTTTTCAATTTCCCACTGTCATCGACAAATTTGCTTTTCTGTCTATACGTAAACAGCTCGCCAACGGCTTCAATGCCGTGAACTTGAAGTTAATCGGGAATAAATTGAGGCAGTAATGGGGGAGAGTAAAATCACCGTGCAATCCCGATTAAACGTCCTCGCCGTTGAATACCGTGCGTGCCTGTATGTGGTTTATCACAGCAAACTTTTTGCACCTGAAAATCGCGCCAATATGCCGAGAGGTGTGTGCGTGTGGCCCGCACGTACGCATCGTGACCGTTCTGAACCATTAGCACGGACTGTGAATTCATATAATGTGCGTGTGGTGGCGTGTGCGTGTGTTTGTGAGAACATTGGCGGAATGCCCTTTGGTTTGTCGGGAGGCGTGGCGTATAAAGCGGGTAATTTACTATCTACGGGAGAAATTTGACACATTGACTGTCGCATTTTTTTCCCGCGCGCTCTGTGACGCATCTATATTTGCCGGCGTCTAGAAATCACACCAGCCCAACATCAGAAGTGCATTTGTGCGAGTGAATGTCACCATATGCTAACCCAAGCGGGATGCATTTTATTAATGCCATCAATTCCCGCTGAATTGTTTTCCCTGGAGGAAATATTCATGTTATTAAATGTTCACCGTTGCCTAATATCTATGCGCGAAATATGCACTAGCTGTTCGGCCTTATGACTCAAATTGGATGAATACTACATTACATGTACGATTAGTACTTTACATTGTAGTTTATAACGCGGGAGGTTAAATAACTGAAATGCCATGTCACTTAATGAGTATGACGTACGAATGTTTATGAATTACAGGAACAAGATTTTTTATTACATTAGCCTTGTCATGATTTCATCCGCTTTCATTCGTGTTTGCCAATCTAAATCTGAGACTCAGCCTTGCCTTTGTAATCTTATTAAATAATCATCAAAAAAACAATTCAATTTCGTTGTCTGGGGTTTTGGGGTTAAGTGATTCAGACAATCTATCATTGATATATCAAACCTTATCAATTTATGAATTGAAGATCATCTTCTTCTTTTTTTTTTCCTGTCACTGGAGAAAAATTGAATAGGGATGATGGGTTTCGTAGACTTTCAACTTTGTTAGATATGTATTTATCAGATGAATATATGAATTGTCCGTTTTAACTGATCATAAAACATAACTCCTGTTTTGTATTACTTTGACCTGCCCTTACTTTTTTCCTTCTAAGGCAATTGTATTCAAACATAGTGAGTTTATTATAAAGAGCAATACTCTAGGTTTTCCTTTATTAAATTGGAACCTGTATCCCTTTTTACAAAGAGTTATATTTCTTCCTTTCCTTCTCATTTTGGTCGCATTTTTCCTGATAATAGGTTTGGTTTAAATCGTAATAAATATTAATTTATCTCTTTTTCATAAATAGGAATTATTCTTTTATCTTTTATAACGTTGGTTTTTATTGCATGAGACAATATTGCAAGTGAAACATTATTATTTCTTTATTTTATATATATATATATATATATATATATATATATATATATATATTATATTTCTTCTCTTCGTGGGCATTTTCCTAAATTATAAACTAATTACAACATAACCATTATAATAATGCATCATCAACGTCAAAAACTCTAATTGTAATACTAAAATTTAATAATCATGAAGTAAGATTGCCACATAAGCTAAGCTTGTAGGCGTGGTAATCCTTTATAAAACTTAGACTGCTGGGTATTGTTTAACGAAACCTTCATAAGTACAAGATCACCGACATCTCATTAAAACGTGCGTTCAATACACGTATTTCACTGAGTTGTCGATGAACTTGTACTTATGACGGTTTCGTGAAACGCTGTCCAGGTACATGCGCACTTTACGACCTAATTTTCAAATGTTTTCATAGACTAATAGTTATCGTATCATGCCTTGATTTGGATAGGTGTTCACAGATATCCACAAATATGAAAAGGCAGCTCTTACCTGTAGGGGAGCATTGTGGTGTATTGGTAAAGGTTCTTCACTCCCATGCAAACGAAAGGCAGTGGGTTCGGTACTTGCTTGGTTCTTACATCATTGGACAATGCATTTTACTCCATTTGTCTCTCTTGACCCAGGTGTATACAAAAGGCATCTGGCGATGCTGCGGTGATACTAGTTTCAGGGCTTTCGGGAAGAGAGGTATTGTTACAGGGCTACCCTGGGTGAATATTACATGTTGATGTTGTATTACAATTACTTGAATATAGGGTTCATTCGCCTTTTCTTCATCACCACCTTTCCCCCACCTCTCTCTTTCTCTCCCTCTCCATCTCTCTCTCTCTCTCCCTCCCTCTCTCTCTCTCTCTCTCTCTATCTCTCTCTCTGTTTTCTATGTCTATGCATTTCGATTTTATTTTTTGTCATGTATCTTTTTCTCTCTCACAACAGATATAGGTTACATTCTGTCACTCGACCCACTTATACTACGATGCCTTAAGCTAGTAAACCGTTGATGTAATAAACCGACCCTCCTTATTTTTCATAAAGAAAATCAAGTTAACTCTATTTCCCCGACGAATGGTGTTATTTAGGTGGTACACAAAGCAACCTATAGAATACCTATCCATCCCCATTTTTTCGGTATTCCATAACGTTTTGACCAAGGAAATCCTTCCAAAAATATATTTATTTTTGAAAGTACATTTAGGGATAAACATAATATGACAACTTTGAGCGACGTTAAAGCACCACAAATGCAAAGGTTCTTTCGTGTGTCACTAGATTTCATGCCAACGCTATATCAATGGCACATGAACTGCATTGAATAATGAGCATTTCTCGACTTCTATTTTAATTTCAGTCGTACTCTGAAAATACTAGTTGGCGTCGATCTGAGATTAAGATTCGAATCAGAGATTTTCCAAAACGACTAGCCTACTCCTCCTACCTTGACAATCCTTCACTAATCCGACTTCAAATCGACCGCCAAAGCCGAAATAAAGACCGGCTCATCTTTAAAACTCCTTACTACCTACAATATCAAGGGCAGGCCACTGGTTCTCGGTCAAACCCGTTCATTCACCGACCCTAATCTTGTATTATGCGCCTTAAGGGGGAAAGAGAACACCGTTTACCACGTTTAAATGATATGACGGGAACCCTGTTCTCATTTTACTCTTGGCTCTGGCAGCAAGGGATATAGGTTAGGTCCCCTGCCTTTAAAGCGCTCATTATTTTCTAGGCCAGATTACGCCTGACGCCGAACTCCGTCGTCGAATACTTTACCTGTAGGTGTGGTGCAGGTTTTGTTTGTGTTTTGAAAACAGTGTAATGTATCGTGTTCATTTAGGAATAAAATTGGTAATAATATCTAGAAAGAAAATAAAATATATTAGGAAATATTTGTGGATACAAATCTTTTGCTTTTCGTCCGATTTTGTTCAAATTTTTACTGATGAGTTTTTACGATATTCCTGCTTGAGCTAATGTTTTTCATAGGGGCCGTAACCAAAACGGTGTGCTGTCAAACTGAACTTTTTTTAAACAGTATGAATTCCCCTTAAAACAGGTGTCCAACGGTAGGAGATTTGCTGAAATATGTATACTCTCTGATATTCCTAGTTGATAAAATAGAAGTACTGTCACAAAAGCTGTTTCAGAATTGGGAGACTTTCATAGTCATATTTATTATCAGAAAACAGAATTTTGAAATGTACTTTATTTTATTCGTTATTTGATTTCGTTTTGCAGTTTTTGAGGGAACAGAAATTTGATCAATATTCTTTTTCCTTAAGGTTTCAATACAGGTCAACTGTGATGCCTCTTTCACTCTATGAAGCGGATCCCCTTGGAATCCAATGATGACGTCATCGATGACGTTTACCGGCAGCTACATGACGCTGCCCTGAGCTGGAAACCTAATGGCGTTTCACAAGGACACACTCTTGGGTCGGAGTACTCGATTGGTGTGGCTACCAAAGAATGACGTCTTGTATTGGCTGAGGTGCGGGTACGGGGGTGCCTATCCTGTGTTGATAATTGCCATACTATTTATGTTTCATGAAACTTGTTATCAATAAAATGATACCATAACTGTTATAAGCTACTGAAATCCTCACATTAGATTGGCTACAAGCAGATTTGTCATAGATCTGTGGCAGATGTTATTAACAAAAGTCGTAGTTGGTACTTAATGCAAACAGACGTACGTTTTTTGTTTCGGAGCAGGATTTATGGTTTTATTTGTTATTGTAGTTCTTGTAGTTTATGGTTTGTTTTGTTTATATTTGGAGTGCTCTCTCTCTCTCTCTCTCTCTCTCTCTCTCAATGTCTCTCTGTCTCTCTTTCTCTCTTTCTCTCTCTCTCTCTCTCTCCATCTCTCTCTATTTTTCTGTTTCTCGATATCTCGGAATTTTCTCTGAATTGTCATCTTCATGTATTTCTGAAAGCCCGACCTTATTTCGTCATCCATGCGCTTTAAACTTACATGACCAAGTAGCATTGCCTCGTAAAAGCTCAAGGAATCAGAGGTAGCTAGCTTCCCAGGCAAGATATAACCTGAGTACCCCAGGGCTGGGACTGTGAGAATCGGAGAAAATAATCGATGGGAACTGCGGGATATTTGCACGTAATTTGCGCGCCAAAAGAGTCGACAAACAACGCTGCACAAACGGGATGACTTTCTGATGAGAACCATGGTATTGATCGGTGACTGGGTGCAGACCGGACAGAAGAGAGAGAGAGAGAGAGAGAGAGGGGTGGTAAAGAGAGAGGGGATGGTAAAGAGGGAGGGTGATGTGGGATGGAAGAAAGAGAGAGAGAGAGAGTGAGAGAGATAGGTTGAGAGAGAGAGAGAGAGAGAGAGAGATAGAGACAGAGAGAGATCGAAACACAAGACAGAGGTAGACAGAGACAGAAATAGGTTATTGGGTTTTAAAGAAATAGAGACAGATAATGAAAGCGAGAGTAAGAGAATGAGAGAGACAGAGAGGGTGTCATAGGAATACAGAGAGATGGAATGAAAGGAAAAGAGGAGATGAAAGAATGAAATAGAAAATGTAGAATGAAGTACCCCTACAAAATCAGAGCAATGCCTACAGCAGGGAAAATGCAATATAAGGAGCCGATAGATTTATGAAACTTGAGTTTCTGGATAGATACTAAAGGAAAGTTGAAAAGGTGATTAGACAAAAACATCGATACAAATCAAAGAAATTGTCTAATTACGTAACGGATGAAATGATATGGGGAAAGGAATCACATGGGAAAAAAAGGAGATGAAAGGACAGAAATGAATGAGGATAAAGCAAAGCAAATGAAATGAAAGCAATATAATGGCAAGGCTGAACGAAACAAACCAAAACAAAGAAAAGCAAAATCAAAGAAAAGAAAAGAGAACGAAATACAAAGAAGAGGAAAGGAAAATAAATTAAACGAAATGAAAGAAAGGAAAACATAAAGAGAAGCTAGGGTAAAGCAAAGCAAAAAAAAAAAAGGAAAGAACGGAATTCAAAGAAAAGGTATGGACAAGGAAGGAAAGAAATAAATAGAGAAGGAGAGCAAAGCAAAGCAAAGCAATGGATGTGAATGGAAATTGTGTGGCACCGAGGGAGAGAGAGCTATAGACAGATGAGAAGTTGATTGATTTACTAATACCTTTATCAGAAGATAGAGATCAGAGAGCAAACATTGTGATAGGTTCAAGAGACAGGAATTACATATCGATCGGGAAATAAACACATAGAGTGAGCGGGATGATAGCTTAATGCATTCGAGATGGAAGAAGCGATGACATTCAAAGAAATTCGAGCCAGACCAAAAAAAAAAAGCTTTTAGAAAAAATACGCTCAAGTAGCAAAGTGAATTAACGCGATTCGGCATTAGCCCTTGGCACCGTTTTAAATAGATTTCATATAAACTTCAACTTATTTGCGATTGATATCAATCGTAACTATGCACATAAGAGATAGGAGACTGCAACTTGCGATTGATTGGAGGACTTGCGATTGATTTGGATCAATCGCAAGTCTTTGTAAGACGGGGCCCTGGACAGTGAATATTCCCATGATTGCTCAAGGCTTAATTTCGTGAACAGTATAGGATTAGGGTTATGATTGCGATTGGTTCTTACGGTAGGTTTAGGATTAGGTTTAGGCACAGTGTTGGGTATAGGATTTTTAATCATCATCGTCATCATCATCGTCGTCGTCGTCGTCATCGTCATATTGTAGTGTCCTTTTTTCTCGCGCTGGGGGTATGGTGGGTTTGGACGTTTCATTTCCCTTTGCCAGCATCCACCTGGGTGAGGCCAGATGCTCTCATTTCCTCTTCTTCTGGTACCCGTTTCACAAAGCCTTTTTTCAATGTCAAATATCAAAAATCAGTGACAAA